>NC_080179.1:3730688-3959650 GCF_950295315.1 Erinaceus europaeus
AACAAAACACATAAAAATTAAAAAACTCAAAGTAACATCATCATTTTCAGTACACAGGTGTGCTAATTAATCAAAACGGATTGAACCCCAGTTCTGATGTACTAGTCACATGTCTTTTGGTGAATCACTTAATTCCTTGGCACCCTGTTATCTTTTTTTTTTTTTTACATTAAAGATTTATTTAGTTGCCAGGCAGTGGAGCACCTGGGTAAGCACACATGTAACAGTGCACAGGGACCCTGGTTCAAGCCCCTGGTCCCCACCTGCAGGGAGAAAGCTGCACCAGTGGTGAAGCAGGGCTGCAGGTGTCTCTCTGTCTCTCTTCCTCTCTATCTCCCCCTCTCTCAGTTTCTCTCTGTCCCGTTGAATAAAATGGAAAAGATGGTCTCCGGGAACACTGGATTCGTAGTGCCAGCACCAAGACCCAACAATAAACCTGAAAGCAAAAATAAAAGAAAAGAAAAAAGAAGGAAAAAGTGTTTTTTATTCTGTACAGTCACAAGTTTCTTCTGACTCTATTAAAGCATTAGAAACATGTCAATAAAATAAATCCCACCTGTTCCTGTCAGTACCACTTGACTGACACTATGGGTGCGCTCTCAGAATTACGCTCCACTTCTTGCTGGGGGGATGACAGAGATGCTTCCTCACACAAATGAGGTTTCTCCACGTCCTATAATATTCTGACTGGGGTCTGTCTGAATTCTGATGCCAGGCACAGGCATGTTGTCTCAGGGATGCCTTCTTGGGCTGCTCCTGAAAAAGAAATGTTTACTTCTCCTCCAATGATTTGTTGATTCACACACACTTTCCCCCCCAGAAAGCTCCTCAAATCAGACACATTTAATTTTTTTTTTTCACAGCGGCCACTAGGCCGTAAAACTTAAACAGAAACAGACATGAGGTTTGTCTTCTGTTCTGCCAAGTTGGCAAAGCTCCCAGACCAACTGATTTATTTGCCAACGGAAGTACAAATGAGACCCCAAGGGTTACAAGTTCCTTTGTAATATCTTGTGTTCTGGTGGCAGACTAATTATTTCTGACTTGAGACAGGTTGATAGCAAAACAAAAATGAGGAAAGCTGCAGTTCTGAAACCATTAGATCCAACCCTAGAGCTTCTGATGGGTTAGTCAGGCCATACTGACCTGGCTTGGTCTTCACTAACTAGTCAACTAGGGTCCTTTCTTCCTGCTCTTTCTCTGACATTCACTCCAGGGATTTCAGTCATCTACCCCAAACCTTACACGACTCAGCAACCCTTTAGACTGAGTCCAAAATTTGGAGGTTATTTGCTTATAATTCATCTCTCTTAAAAAAGATTATTATTGTATTTAGAAATCAAAGATGCCTCCCCAGAGCCCTGCCCCACTAGGGACAGACAGAGACAGGCTGGGGGTGTGGATCCACGTGCCAACACCCATGCCCAGCAGAGAAGCAATGACAGAAGCCAGAACTCCCACCTTCTGCTCTCCATAAAGAATTTTGGTCCAGTTTCCCAGAGGGGGAGAAATGATAGGGGAAGATGCCCACAGGGCTCTGAGCTCCAACTCCATCAGGATGTGGATAGAGAAGAGGAGAAAAGGGAGGGGCATTTGGATGCAGTAGCAGGTATATGTGTGACTTGGAAAGAAAGAGAAGATGGGAACACAGAAAAAAATGGACAAATCTAGACAGAGAGTTACAGAAATAATAGTTGACCCATATCAGCAGCCTTGGGGGAACTGCTGGAGCTTCCAGTGGAGGAACTGGGGACACAGAACTCTGGTGGTGGGAACGGTGTGGAGTTGTACTCTTGTTATCTTATACTTTTGTAAATCAATATTAAATTACTAATAAATAATTTTAAGAAGAAAAAAGAAATCAAGGGCTATCTAAATGTCCATAAGAAGCAGATGGTTTCTTGACTGTGGTCTGGCCATACAACTTAGTAGCACACATTTATTCAAAGATTATTTGTTAGCAAACATGGTGAAGTAATTCTGAAATGTTACTAAGTGAAGATTATGGAATGTAAACTCCCATTTCGATTTTATGTCATACTATATACTGTATGGAAAGCACTTTTAGAAACTAGAAAGACCTACAGAAGAATGGTGTCTATGTTCATCTTCCCTTTTGTTGCCTTTGTTGTTTTTATTGTTGTTGTTATGGATGTCATTGTTGCTAGATAGGACAGAGAGAAATGGAGAGAGGAGGGGAAGACAGAGAGGGGGAGAGAAAGACAGACACCTGCAGACCTGCTTCACCGCCTGTGAAGTGACTCCCCTGCAGGTGGGGAGCCGGGGGCTGGAACCGGGATCCTTATGCCGGTCCTTGCGCTTTGTGCCACCTGCGCTTAACCCGCTGCGCTACCACCCGACTCCCCCATTCCTTTTTCTAACCATTCATGGGTGGGTATTTTGACATTCTCCAAATTACGGCTGTTATGAATCATGCTGCAGTACACATGAGGGTGTATATATCTCTTCAAATTCATTTTTCCATGTTTGGTGATTTGGCTCTTTGACTCTTCACAGAGGCTGCACCAGTTCACATACCTATCAGCAAATGTGTGCTTCCTCTCCTCCTCCAAACGCTCATCAATACTTGGTATTTCTTCTCTTTCTGATAATGGTCAGATTCACAAGTATGCAGTGATATTCTCATTGATGGCAATCATAACATACACATAGATGTTAAACTACATTGTGCCTAAAATTTATATACTGCTATAAGCAATTGTTACTTCTTTTTTTAAAAAAAAATATTCATACCGATTTGGCACTGAAAGTGACCCAGTGGTAAAGTGCAGGACTTGAATGCAGGAGGCCTGGGGTCAATCCCCACACTGCACATGTAGGAGAAGTGCTGTGGCTACTCCTCTCTCTATAAATAAATAAATAAGTGAATGTTTTAAAAAGAAAGATACATGCCTGGGACTTAATGAAAGCAATACATAAAAGAAAACTTGTCAAATTCATCTTGATGGTTTCTTTTTTTTTTTTTTTTATAGATTTCTTTATTTTCATGTGGGAGAGAGCAAAGAGCCCTGCTCAGTTCTGTCATAAGGTAGTGTCCTAATCAAACCTGGGGTCTCTGAACCTCAGTCATACAAGTCAGACATCAAGATACTGAGATATCCTCCCAGTTCCATCTTGATGTTTTAGAAGAACAACATCCTTCTTAAAATTATTTTACAGTATAAAGTCAGGAAATCAAGTATGTAAATTAGGAGTGGAAAATCTCAAAGATGCAAAAAAAATCTTGAAATAAAAGTAGTATGGAAAAAGATGGGTAACTCTAAGATCATTAAGTTAAACTCTACTAGATTGTGGGGAGAAAATAAACAGCAGAATTAGACCCAGGCTGGACACAGGAAAAGATAAAGTCAATGATGTGAGAGTGAGAGTCACACTTAAACACATAAATACTGAGTGTAGAGAAAAAGCTACTTACTATCCAAAGCTATAATTCAGACCACAGAGTTGAGGTTTACCAGAGAGAGGGCTCAGGGGGAACGAAGGGTAGATGGGGTCCAGGAGGCTGTGGTCGAGGGATATTGGCATTTCAGTAGTGGGTGTGATGTGACAAGTTTTTGTTTCTTTGAAGACATGTGAAAAAGCAGTCCTGAAATATGTACAATGATGGAAACCAATGTTTCCTCCCTTAAAAAAAAAAGGTGAAGGAAAATGTACATAGAAATCTTATTCAGGAAAACCAGGAAACAGATACTAGCTGAGGAAACCAGAACAAGTGGAGGGGAAATAGGCAACTGGAAATATATTCTAGGAGGATATATTCTAGGATTTCCTGGGACGACAGAGAAGACATGGAGAAGTTGACTTGAGAGATTTAGCATTTTCAATTTCTTGTTTAACCTGGTGGGAACTTCAGAGGTCTATCCTTATGCCAGACTCTTAAAAACAGGCCTTTGGTGGCAATGTCACACAGCTATGACGTATTATGACGGTGCAAGTGAGAATGGTGTAATGAGAGGTGCTGTAGCTGGGAACTGCACCCATCCTGTCAAGATGGCAGTTCACGGTGAGAGGAGCATCGATCTAGCGAATGGAAGGTCAGCCTGCAAATGACTGTAGTGAAAATAAGTTAGGAACGCTGGGTAGAAAACTATAGTTTTGGCAGACTCAGTGGTAATTGCTATAAGGTTGTGCAACTGTAAAATATGCCTTCTAACATACCAGAGAAGGTAAAGAAATCTAGACTACATAGCAAAAGGCAAGCAAAGAAACTAGGAGACTAGGTGATATATTTGATAAAGTCAAATATGTTAAGGACTGGGAAGATAGTTCAGTGTTAGAGCCCTAGACTAAAACTCATTCATAAAAACAAATAAATCTTTAAGAACACACACACACACACACACGTTAGTGCTGCAATGAATGCAAGGGAATTAAGTTTTTGTGTTCAATGTAAGATTCTCACAACCAGGCTGAGGCTTCAGTAGTTACAGCAGAGGACTCACATATGCTCAGATTCTATGCCTGGTACCACAGATCACATCTGCTACAGTAGACCTCTGGCCTCTCTCTCTACCTCTGTTTCTCTCTCAATCCTGAAATAAATAAATATTATTATTAAAATACTATAACTTAAAAATATTCTCACCATAAGGATCCCGGTTCGAGCCCCCGGCTCCCCACCTAAGGGGGGGGTCACTTCACAAGCGGTGAAGCAGGTCTGCAGGTGTCTGTCTTTCTGTCCCCCTCTCTGTCTTCCCCTCCTCTCTCTATTTCTCTCTGTCCTATCCAACAATGACAACAGCAATAACAACAATAAACAAGGGCAACAAAAGGGAAAAAAAATAGCCTCCAGGAGCAGTGGATTCATAGTGTAGTCACCAAGCCCTAGCAATAACCCTGGAGGCAAAAAACAAAATAAAAATAGAAAAGTCTCACGGAGAGTTGGTGCAACCACTATGGAAAACAGTACGGAGAATCCTTAAATAAATAAAAAGTGAAAATCCCTTGTGATCCAACAATAGCACCCTCACACATTTATCCAGAAGGCATGAAAACTCTAAAGGGACGTAGGCCCATGTTTATAGTTGCACTGTTCACAGTAGGTGAAATATGGAAGCAACTAAGTGCCTATCAATAGATGACTAGATAAAAAAGTTATGGGGCGTATACACCATGGAGTAGTGCTGTGAAAATAATCATTCAAAAAGGATAATATTGTGTCCTTCAGGACAAAATGGTTGGGACTGGAGAAGATTATGCTTAGTGAACTAAGGAGGTGAAAGGCAGCTACCAGATGGTTTCACTCACAAGTGGAATATGTATAAAGAACTGAAACACATGAACTGGCAAAGAAAAAACTCTCACTAAAACTGTGAGCCAACTAAGGTGAGCCCCATCAGCAGGTGTGGAGAGGGTGGAGGCAGAGAGCACTCGTAGTAGGAATGGTGTGTAAATAGACTCCTGGTCAAGAATTATAGAGTAGTAAATAAATGAAATGACATCACAAACACTCTCCCTTATAATCAGGAAAAAAAAAACTCAAAAGCATACTGTTTAAAGCAACCCTTACAGGTAGTGCCAGGAGAACTATGGATAAATGGTAGGCAGTGATTTATCAGGCAATGCGGACCAGAAGAATATGCATTTACTTACATACTGTGTCACAATAACACAATAATCAGAATGTGTAGTGTCTCAGTCTTTATAATTATAGATTGCTTAAATAATGTCAATGTCTAGCCTAAGGACAATAATCAGGGTAAATACTGTATTACTATGAGATAGTTTGCAATGAACACACAGCACACATGGGTCAGTGTGTATCAAATAGTGTGAAATTGTAAACACAAAAAAGAAATGAGAAAAAGGTAGTGTTGGGACACTTCAAGGCTTTTCTCAGTTTCTGACATTTTAAGTAGATTGAAACATTAGCGGGCAAGATGTAGATGTATTAGTTCAGTGAAGCTGTTGTGCTAACGTGCTCATCACAACATTGTAATGATAAAAAATTACACTCCAGAAACGAATAGTGTAGTGTGTGTCAGGATCACACAGCCACTCAACTGTTATTAAAATGGCATTATAGATGTTTTGTTGTCACTGTAATGTAATTATTAATTAAATGGAGATGCCAACGCATGATGGTATATTGACAGTGCTCTAGATATTTGTGTGAAAATTAGTTATATTCAGATTTTGTAATTATGGTCATTTTAATTTTGATTGATTTAGAATATTTAAAATTTGTTCTACAAAGGCTACCTTATCTCTGCAATCAGATAAAAATAAAATTGACCGGGAGTCAGGCGGTAGCACAGCGGGTTAAGCCCAGGTGGCGCAAAGCACAAGAACCAGAGGAAGGATCCCGGTTAGATCCCCCAGCTCCCCACCTGCAGGGGAGTCGCTTCACAGGCGGTGGAGCAGGTCTGCAGGTGTCTGTCTTTCTCTCCCCCTCTCTGTCTTCCCCTCCTCTCTCCATTTCTCTCTGTCCTATCCAACAACGATGACATCAATAATAACTACAACAATAAAACAACAGGACAACAAAAGGGAATAAATAAAAAAAAGTAAATAAAATTGACCTTTGTTTGATGACTGACTTTTCCCCCCACACAGCTATCTTCAGAGAACAGTTTTATTTCTTCAAGAGGTGATTTTTCCATTTCTGGCTCATTTCTAGGACTTCTATCTTCTAATCTTTGCATATGTAAATAAATAAAATTTTAATAATGGAATTTTGTCATGATAATAACAGTAAAAAATTTTTTTTCCTAGTGGCTTAAATAATGTAGATATTCTTAAAAATGGAAGTGATGATAAACAGTCTAAGAAGAAATTTTAACCCCTCCTGAAATTCCACTAAAATGTGATAACCACTTTTAACATTTTGGTCATTATCTTCTCCCATTTGCACTTCATAAGCACTCGCGTAATTTACTATAATCTGGATACTGTGCACACTGTTTTTTTTTTTTTTCAATACAAGCTTTTCCCTTAACTTCCATTCACATCAAAATCTTCACAAGGTTTCGTATTAACAACCAATGTTTACTCTTGATTACCTTTATTTGCTTACTCCTGTAAAATGGGACGTGCTTAATCTGTCCTCATCAGCATTTTATATATGGTCATGCATTTTGATAAGCATTGGGATTTTGACGTTCACAAAACTGAAGTTTTATTGGTCATTTCTCTGCTTTCCAAATTTCCTCTTGACCTTCATTTTATTTTTAATTTGTGTCATCGCTGGGGCTTCACTCTTCCCGACTGATTTTTTCACCACAGCACTAACGCCTGCCCTCGTGCAGTGGGAGTTGGGCTTGAAAGTGGGTCAGACACACGTGGTAAAGGAGGCCTCGCCTTCCCATCCTGCTAAAGCAGAAAGGGCCCGTGACTATACTAATTTTTTTTTTTTTTTTTCTGAGCCTGACATCTGATATGCAGGTGGACTCAAGTTATTGTCTGGGGAGATAATGTTATGGTTGGAAAAAGGACCAGAAAGCTGGATCAGGGAAGAGAGTGGCTCCCAAATATGGGAAAGGGGTATAAATATTGTTGACTGTAAACCCCATCAATTTGACGTGATCTGGGGCCCATATTAGCTCTTTTAAGATTTGTTTTTCTCTGACTGACTGTGTTTGAGACTGGGCAGGCTTGCTCACATTCATTGATCATTTGGCAGTGCCCTCTGTCCATTTCCCTTTTTTTTTTTTAATTGGGCTTCCTTTTTATTAATTTCAAAGAATTTTAATATATATTATAAATTCTTTTTTAATTTTATCTTTTAAAAGGAAACACTGACAAAACCATAGGATAAGAGGGGTACAACTCCACACAATTCCCACCACCAGAACTTCGTATCCCATCCCCTCCCCTGACAGCTTTCCCATTCTCTATCCCTCTGGGAGTATGGACCCAGGGTCACTGTGGGATGCAGAAGGTGGAAGGTCTGGCTTCTGTAATTGCTTCCCCACTGAACATGGGTGTTGACAGATTGATCCATACTCCCAGCCTGCCTCTTTTTTTCCCTAGTGGGGTGGCGTTCTGGGGAAGCGGAGCTCCAGGACACATTGGTGGGGTCGTCTGTCCAGGGAAGTCTGGTCGGCATCCTGCTAGCATCTGGAACCTGGTGGTTGAAAAGAGAGTTAACATATAAAGCCAACTAAATTGTTGGCTAATCATGAACCTAAAGGCTGGAATAGTGCAGATGAAGACTTGAGGAGGTCTCTATTTTTATGACATCATCTCCCCAGACAATAACTAGGATCCACCTGCTTATCAGATTTCAGGCGCAGGGGGAAAAAAAAAAGCTAGTATAGCCACAGGCCCTTTGGAATCTAACTAAATATAGTTAGCCTACTAGCTATATTAGACATTCTTACATAACAAATAAAATCGTTATTAATATTTTCTTCAGTCTATTGTCTTTTGGGTTCATGATGTCTTTTTCAATTTCAAATATTTAAATGTAGTGGAAAAAATAAATCTTTTTGCAAGTTTTGAGATTTCTTTCATGACTTAAAGTCTACCAAACCTAAAGTTTTAGTCTGACATTAAAAAAACTCATCTTGAGGGCCAGATGGTGGTGCAGCTGGTTAATCACACATTACAGTGAGCAAGGCCCAGGTTCAAGCTCTCAGTCCACACCTGCAGGGGGAAAGCTTCACAAGTGATGAAGCACCTGCAGGTGTCCCTGTGTCTCTCTCCATCTCTGTCTCCCACTTCCTCTCAATTTCTGGCTGTCTCTATTCAATAAATAAATAAATATAATAAAAGTCTTTTTTAATTCATCTTGAACCTACGTAAGATTCTTTCGATAGAGACCCATTTTTTTTCCATTTAGATTGGTAGGTATACTAGATGACAGAGCAGAACTTAGGTTGGTCTCTTACACACAAAAATATTTTACAACTGATTCAAGAGAGTGACTTAGCAGTAGATGTGTGTAAGGCCCTGAGTTCATTCCCCAGCTCGTATTGAGAAAGAAAGAAAGAGAGAGAGAGAGAGAGAAAGAGAGAGAGAGACAGAGCCATCTTTGTCAACACAGATTGAATAATAAATTTCTCTATTTTTTTTTATCAGGAGGGGATTATTCATTCATTTTCCCATTTGATCGTTCAACAACCATTTATGAAATCTGAGGAGTTCATTCTCCTTAACTTTCTATGTCTTAATAAGCACCGCAAGGTATTGGTGGCATTTTAAAAAGTATAAAGTGTCCTTTATATAACAAGTATTCAGTAACCGGCAGCTTCGAATATAGTTATGTTCAGATCTATAAGTGACAGGTAGTGTTAGTTACCATCTACCTTGTTCTCTTCTTGTCGTTTTGAATTAAGTAATCCATTTTTCTCTTGATGACAAGTCTGTGAATTTCCCAAGAGTGTTGAACTTTAATCATAGTAGTGATCTACCTGGCTTCAATTCTCCTCCTCCTCCTCCTCTTCCTCCTTCGTTTCTGTTTCACCTGAATGACAATTTTCCAAAACAAATGTCCATCTTTTACAAAAAGCTGTGCATAAATCAAGCAGAGAAAAGGATCTGGTAAGAAATATATGTGAGATTTATCAGCTTTTGCTGAGTGTTAATTACAAAGTAACATGTGCTTATTTGTTTTTTAATTCTAACCATACCAAAGAGTCAAAGTAAACATGAAAATATCCATCCTAATCTCCAATTCCATTTCCCTAAGGACAGTCACTAATGACCATTTAACATCTTCTTTCCCAGACATTTATGCAGAGAAATTATAGCACTAATTAATTTATTCACAAGATTACATGTGTATACTTAGGTCAGAGCACTATGTTATCTCCGTTGCTAACTTGCATGGCATCATTTTTTCTTGCGCCAGTCGGCTTTTGGTGTATTTCTGGTGGGTCCAGCAGATATACCAGGAAAGTCCCTGCCGCCTACTATTTTGAAAGCCCCAAATACATAGTCTTTCTTCTGGAGTTTTTTTTAAAAACTACTGATATTAATATACTTCCTGCAACACAAATCTGTCTTCCTTTGCTTTATAATCAGTGTTTGGTCATCTCTGGGACACTAATAGTAAAATTTTTATATTTCATTTTAATTGGTTTACTGGTTTCAAGCTTTGAACTGTCTTTTTAAAAATAATGTATCTATTAATTTTTAACTTTTATTATTGATTTAGTAATAGCTTACAATATCATAGGGTTACAGGCATGTAGCTTCACATCACAACTGCCACCATCATCTGTATCCTTCCCTCCTCACACTTGGATTCTCACTGGCCAACAAGAGTAAGCACCATCTTTTTTGCAAAAATTTTAGGACAATATGACGGCTTTTAATTTCTTAACAAATTGGTGTGTTTTAGTTCTTTATACTGCATATAGGAGCAAAACAATCCAGTAGTTATCTTTCAAAGAAAATAAGGTCGGGTTTGGGCGGTAGCAAGGACCTTTGTAAGGATCCCGGTTTGAGCCCCCGGCTCCCCACCTGCAGGGGAGTCGCTTCCCAGGCGGTGAAGCAGGTCTGCAGGTGTCTGTCTTTCTCTCCCTCTCTCTGTCTTCCACTCCTGTCTCTATTTCTCTCTGTCCTATCTAACAGTCAATAACAACAATAATAACTACAACAACAATAAAAGAAACAAGGGCAATAAAAGGAAAATAAATAAATAAAAATTTTTTTTAAAAAAAGAAAGTAAGGTCATTTGATAACAAATATAAACTGGGAGTCGGGCTGTAGCGCAGTGGGTTAAGCGCAGGTGGCGCAAAGCACAAGACTGGCGTAAGGATCCCGGTTCGAACCCCGGCTCCCCACCTGCAGAGGAGTCGCTTCACAGGCGGTGAAGCAGGTCTGCAGGTGTCTGTCTTTCTCTCCTCCTCTCTGTCTTCCCCTCCTCTCTTCATTTTTCTCTGTCCTATCCAACAACGATGGATGACAACAACAATAATAACTACAACAATAAAAAAAAAACAACAAGGGCAACAAAAGGGAATAAATAAATAAAATTAAAAAAAAAATTTTAAAAATAAATAAATAAAATAAAACAAATATAAACTATAACAACAAGAGTCCTTGAACACAAACATCAAATTAAAGAGCCTCAAGATAGTACACATGATAATAAATAAGATAAAAATATATATTGTTAAAAAATATATATGGTTAAAAATACTAGAGATAAAATTACAGCATTGAAAGAGACAGACTGTCTGCCTGTAAATGTATTATACAGAAAAGTAGTATATAATGTATATATAAATATGTTATTTATAACTACATCGAAGTCTTTTTTAGTTTTTATTATGAAATGGAAATATTGACAAGACTGTAGGATATAATTTCTACCACCAGAACTCTGTATCCCATCCCCTCCCTTGATAATTTTTATATTCTTTATCCCTCTGGGAGTATGGACCCAGGGTCACTGTGGGATGCAGAAGGTGGAAGGTCTGGCTTCTGTAATTGCTTCCCTGCTGAACATGGGCGTTGACAGGTGGATCCATACTCCCAGTCTGCCTCTCTCTTTCCCTAGTGGGGCAGGGCTCTGGGGAAGCAGAGCTCCAGGACACATGGGTGGGGTTGTCTGTCCAGGGAAGTCTGGTTGGCATCATGGTAGCATCTGGAACCTAGTGGCTGAAAAAGAGTTAACATATAAAGCAGAACAAATTGTTGACTAATCATGAACCTAAAGGCAAGAATATTGCAGATGAAGATTTGAGGGGGTCTCCAGTTTGGAACAAGCTAGTAGCAGGTCTATTTTAGGTCTATTCCAAGGGGCCCATGACTTTACTAGTTTTTCTCTGAGCCTGACAGCTAACATGCAGATGGACTCAGGTTATTGTCTGGGGAGATGATGTCATAGTTGGAAAAAGGATTAGAAAGATGGCTCAGGGAAGACAGTAGCTCCCAAATATGGGGAAATTATATAAATATTAACTGTAGACCCCATCGATTTTGTCTGGGGCCCATATTCAGCACAGGAGCCTGTGTGACCTCTGCATCCCTGCAGGTCTGAGCTCACAGTCTGTGGTCACGGTTAGGAACACTCCAGGCTGCACTAATTTCAGGACCCGTCTTCTTCAGGTGATAGGCAGAGTATGTTGTCCAACCTCCCTTCAGAGAATGGAACATTCCCTACCGTTGTTGATTCACATTGAGGGCAAGGTCCTATAGGGGCCCACAAAGGGGTCCATTTTTCTGATTCTGATGGAGATGAGCAGTGACAGTGGAGAGAGGGATCTGTTAGAGGTCTAGGCCCATCATGTCTGTGTGGGAATCCCAGGACTCCCTGACTAGGGCCCCAGGTGATGGGGTGGCCTTGAAGTGACTAAAGAGTCATTATTAAAGTATTGCTGTCTCTTGCCCTTATTCAGATTTTGTCATCCTTACTTTGTCTGGCAAGGTTAGCTTTGGAGTGATTGAGGGACATGTGATAGGAGGAAGGTGAGGAGGGTATCTAGGTTTTAATCAAGTTCAACTGATTAATTTTGTGAATTGAGCTATTGTATCAGAAAAATCATGACCAAAAACAAAACCACTGAGATTTTCTGTATGTCTTCATCTAGAAGTCACTTTTGCATTTTATATTTAAACCTCAAATTTAATTTGAATTGATTTTGTGAAAACTGCAGAGTCTTTGTCTTGATTTTTTGGTAGACGTCAATGTCCGGCTCCCCCGGCTCCATTTGTAGGAAAGATTATCCTTTCTCAAATTTACTCCTCTGTCAAATTCACAGATTTCATCTATGTGAATTTATTTCTTCTGTTTCATTGATATGGTTGTCTATTCTCTAACCCAAAGCGTGCAATACCGACCATGTTGAAGTTAGGTAGTGTTAGTCCTACAATATTGTTTTTTTTCAACATGTCTTGGCTATTATTAGGCTTTTTCTTTTCCATATGAACTTGAGAATCAAGTTGTCATAAAACAACTTGCTTGAATTTTTGGTTGGGATTTAAGTGAGTCCCAAAATTCTGTTGAAGTTGAGGGGGAAGGGTATCTTGACAGTATCAAGCCATCCTCTCCAGAAATGTGGTGCATCCCTCCAATTATTTAATTCTCCTTTGGCCTCAGAGCTTTGATTTTTTTTCTTATATAGATCTTACATGAATTCTTACATCATTTATAACTATTTCAATTTGGTGCGGTGTACACTAGCGTTAACAGTGGTGTGTGTGTGTGTTTTCAAAGTCCTAGTTGCTTGTTTCTAGCACTTAGGAACTTGATTTGTATGTACTGCATCTTATAACTTGCAGCCTGGTTATAGTTAGTTATTAGCTCTATGAAAACTTTTTGCTGTTGGATCTTTGGGATTCTCCACATGGAAAACAATTTATTCTATTAAGAGTGACAGTTTTTCTTCTAAATATCTTTATCTTTCTTTTTCTTGTCTTGCTGCATTTTCAGTTAAATTTCCATTCTAATATTGGATGGGAAGATCCCTGGCCGTGTTGCTGATCTCAGGAAGAAAACCTCCAGCTTTTCATCATTACATATGTTGGTTGTAGGACTATTTTTGTATATGTTCACTACCAAGTTAAGAAAGTGTCTTTTTATTCCCAGCTTGCTGAGAATTTTTATTGTAAAAATTAATTTTCAAAAAAAATCATATTCAACTGAGCATGCTGCATGATGATACAGGCTTAAGATGAGATCAACTCTGGTTTGACTTAGTGCTTTGTTTTTCCACTGTGGTAATATCTTTTTTATAATTTTATGTGGAGAATCCTTGATAGAAATCTATAAGAAAAATCATGTGTTCAGGGCAGGGGTAGATAGCATGATGGTTATGCAAAGAGACTCTCATGCCTGAGTTTCCAAGGCCCCGGGTTCAATCTCCCACACTGCCATGTGCCAGAGCTGAGCTGTGCTTTGGAAGAATAAACACAAGCATAAATATAATGTGTTGAGAATCAGTAGATCAAAGCCAGTCTGTAGAGTGACTGGCTTGTCGGACACTAGTAAAGAGCCAAGATAAAAATGATTTAATGTCAGTGATAAAAGCTGTTAAACAGAAGAGGAAGAGGGGCCAGGCGGTGGCGCGCCTGGTTGAGCGCACACATTCCAGGGCTTGAGGACCCAGGTTCGAGCCCCTGGTCTCCACCTGCAGGGGGGAAAGCTTCACAAGTGGTGAAGCAGGCTACTTGTCTCTCTCCATCTCTGTCTTTCCTTCCCCTTTCTCTCTGTCTCCATCCAATAAAAAAAATTAATAAAAATATTTTTAGAAAAAGGAAGAGAACTATTTACTTTGCAATGAGCAGTGTGCCGTGGAGTTCATACATCAAATAACTATGTAAATAAAAGCGTTTGCCTTACAACTGCTTCATATCCCAGAGCTTTAAGAAAAAATTAGCATTTGAATGCACTGTGAAGGTAGAGAGTTAAAAAAGAACTAAGTAGGGGGGATGGGTGGTAGCGCAGCGGGGCAAGCGCACGTGATGCAGAGCACAAGGACAGGAGCAAGAATCAGGGTTCAAATCTCCGGCTTCCCACCTGCAGGGGAGTCGCCTCAAGGCAGTGAAGCAGATCTGCAGGTGTCTGTCTTTCTCTGCCCCTCTCTGTCTTCCCCTCCTCTCTCCATTTCTCTCTGTCCTATCCAACAACGACAACAACAATAATAACTACAACAATAAAACAACAAGGGCAACAAAGTGGGAAAAATGGCCTCCAGTCGCAGTGGATTTGTAGTGCAGGCGCCCAGCCCCGGCAACACCCCTGGAGGGAAAAAGAAGGAACTCAGGTGTTCTCAAATTGAGGTTCGCAAAAGAGCACTGGAGTGTGGTAGGAGCAGGATGTGTACCGCCACCTGGTCCCGTGTTTTTTATGTCTTTAATGTGTCTGTGTCTTCAAGAGAATCCTTGGGGTGGGGTGTAATATTCAAAGAAGTGAATGTCTAGCTGTGAAATCTCAAATTCCGTGGCCCTTGTAAGGGGAGCATTACTTTGAACGAGACTTTTCACGTCTTTCACCACTGACACTGGTACCTAGATCATGTGGGAGAAAAAGACCAGATGACCTAATGACCCTTTAATCGCGAGTTAAATTTGGACGTTAGAACAGCAAAAGAAAAACTGCAGGAAAGTCAAGGGATTTTTGAGAGAGTAACAAAAGTAATAAAATAGCATATGCGTTGATTCTCTAACTTCCCCCTGATTTTAACAAGTCGGAAACTAGCCTCATCTCCTCATCAGTAGCATCTCTTAATTGCTGTTGCCAGGTGGTAATCACAATGTCTTTGTCATTGTGATGGAAACCAGGTCATAGCTATTCATATTGTTGTCATTTCAGTTGAGTTATGTTCACAGTTGTAGCAACACATGGTGAGTTTAATTGCTCTTTAAAACACCATCAATGTAACACCATGATTTAGGATTGAAACAAACAGTCATCATGTATATCGAGGGGGAGAGAAAAAAAGAAAAAGAAAAAAACAGCAAGGTACAATTTGATATTTGTTAAGACAATTATGTATTACTGGATGAATGATCATGTTTCCTTAGAAAGCCACAATAAAAGAGTCTACTTCCAGGTAACTGTGTTCTATTTGATTGTTGAGATGCATTGCATGTGGAATTGCTGCCTGTGATGCACAAAGCCACAGTGGCAGGAAACACTGTCAGATTGTGCACAGTGAATGAATGGGTTCTCGGCACAGCAGGAGACAGGAGACAGGAATAAGTAAATCGCGCACTGCACTGCAGGATCATTAAGATGTACAACATGCATCTATCAGGAACTTCCTGCTGGTTGTGAACATAATGCATTTAGCTTCCAGCATGATGCTATTTGAGGAAAGATGAAAATATCTAGCTAATCAAATAGGCGAGACTGAGAAGGGGGGGGGTGGTTTCTTTTCTATGTTTTTTTGAAAAGAATAAAAATCAGACCATCAGTGCAAAGGATCTTCAAAAAGAGCAAAAAAAAAAAAAAAAAAGAGTTTGGTTTATAAAAAAATGTTATGTCACTTATGTCACTGTGATTTTTGTACCTTGTAGCCCACTGAGAAAATTACCACCATATTTAATTTAAATTTTAAAGCAATGTTGAAGAATAAGTATGTCTTCAAAGATGTGACTGGGAGTGAACCAAGATCTGAGTGAGGTCAAGCTGATAGAGGGCTGACCAGAAGTCTTCTGGAGTACACAGCACGAGCTGCAGTAGATGTCCGGTCCTCAGTGAAGCTACGACTTGTATATAAATATCTATGTAATAACTTAAAAGCACAGTGCTTTGACTGCCTGTCATAATGGCATGACTGGATAGATGGGCATTGTAACTTCTGAATACCCCTGTCAAATAACTGTTTCAAGACCTTTTATAAGAAATATGAGTTCTGGATCTTTTCTAAAAACTTCCTAGCGAGAACTCTTATTAAGAAAACAGGATCAAAGCTTACGGAACAGAGACCTTAATTAACTGTGCAGAATCTGGGCAGGGAAGACAGCATAATGGTCTGCAAAAGTCTTTTATGCCTGAGGCGCTAGGGGTTCCAGCTTCCATCTCCTGTACCACTGTAATCCAGAACTCAGCAGTTCACTGGTTAAAAAAAAAAATGCTGCATCACTGACATTGTTGGTAGTCCAGAAATCATTACTTCATGGAAAACACATGCAAGCCAGTGAATCTATGTTAGAAAGATTTTTAAAAGGTTGAATTCTCAATATACAAAAAGGTTCCATGCGTATTTCCTCTTTATATGTTCACAATGTTGACATGTGGTTTTAAATAACTGTGAAATCAACCAAAGATAAAAGATTTAGGTGATAAAAAGCAGTGTATTTCTACTTCAGAGTAAAAAACATTGTTAGGAATAGAGGAAAGTTAGTTCATAGTAATAAAATTGATGAGGGCAGGGTAAGCAGCATAATGGTTATGCAAAGAGACTCTCCCAGGTTCAGTCCCCTACACCAGCATATGCCAGAGCTAAGCAGTGCTTTGGGGGAAAAAAAGAAAGAAAGAAAAAAAGATTGAGGAGCTAGTAATATATGTTTAAATGATTATGACAACAGGCAGAAAAAGTCACAATAAAATTTAACATGCTTTTTTTTTTGATAGTTGCTACATCTTAGCAGAAAAAAATTATCAAGGATGCAGAAATTTGATAAACCAATTAGTAAATGGTCAGTAAATCTGAATAAGTTGTTTGTGCCCAAGAATGAGCACTACATGGCACACAGAACATTCACAGGACTCCCATGGCCTGAATCAGAAAGTCTTTTTTTTTTTTTATTTCTTTATTGGGGAATTAATGTTTTACATTCAATGGTATATACAATAGTTTGTACATGCAAAACATTTGCCAGTTTTCCATGTAACAATACAACCCCACTAGGTCCTCTGGCATCCTTTTTGGACCTGTGTTCTAGAAAGCAAGTCTTAAGAACATCCAGTCTAGAGGAGACAGGCTGCTGCCAGAAGTCAGTTTAAAAAAAAAATAATGTTTGTTTGAAAATGAACCAAGACAATTTGACACAAGTCTTAGGAAAAAAGATCCAGTCCTGATGGGAATTTAGATGATTGAAAAGGAAAAAAATATATATCAGGAGTCACAAAAGATGTGAATTGTGTATTCATAAAATTCAAAAGAAACCAGATAGATTATAATTTGTAAGAGAGGTTACAAGTACATTATTAGTATCAATGAGCTTAACAAGGTTACTAGATTAGAGAATTGATATATAAAATTCACATATGTTCCCACAAAGCACCAAAAACACTTACAACTAAGATACCTTTTAGTTCATCAAAAGTACAATTGCATAGAAATTTAACCAAAAATATGTAAGCTCTCTCTGTTAAACAATATTGCCTAATAGAGATATATTCAGCAAGGCCTAAGTAACAAAATTAAAACACAATTATAAAGTTACTAAGTTTCCTGGATGTATGTAAAAATTTAATATTATTCAAATTCTCCACATGACTGTGAGTACATGTGAGCTTGATAAATTGTTTCGAAAATGTATATGAAAGTGCAAAGAAGATCTGCTAGAAGGCTTTTGTAATTCAGACCGTCTCCTAAAAAAGCAGAGATTGATGGAATCAAAAGATGGAGTGGCATCCAAACCCAAATCCAGGTGGGGGAAGACAGCATAATGGGTATACAACAAGACTCTCATGCCTAAGGCTCCAAAGTCCCAGGTTCAATCCCTGGGACTTAACCACCATAAACCAGAGCTGAGTAGTGCTCTGGGGAAAACAAAAAAAATTCTCTAGTACATATACACAGATCTGCCCAACACAACAGTGGTGAAAGGGTAGAATGAATGTTGTTGGAACTTAGTCACTATGTAGAAGGCAGTGAAAGGACCTTTCTCTATGAACCAGTTCCAAGTGAATTATACTTAAGGCCAAGACTATCAAGACTTAACAAGAAAATACAGGGGGGAAAAGAATCTCCATATCTTCAGGATAGGAAATGTAAAGGATAAAAAAAAGCATTGACCAGAAAGAATCAATAACTTGATTTCACTGCCATGTAAAACCCTGTTCACTGAAATTCTGAAAGACAAGTCACAGACAGGAAGATTCCATACACACCCCTAAAACAGACAGACACAGAAGAGGAAACGGACAGTTTCTTTTTCTTTTTCTTTCCTCCCTCCTACGGACACACACCTAGAGGTGTTTTGTTATTGTTGCTTCATCCTTTTCGATTTTTGTTTGAGGCCCGTATGCGCTGACTACTGAAAGTGAGCGTGAGCCAATCTTCAGCATTTAGGGAAACGAAAAGTGCTAATTTGGTTTTGATTCTAAAGTGATACATTTTCCACAAAGATGTTTTTGTCTCATACATTGAATTGGGGAGCTAAGGGGAAAAAAATGCAACAGAAAAATAAACAGCCAGCAAGAAGGCATGGTGATTACTTATTCTTCACAAGTTCAACTTCAGAAGATATGGAGGAGAATGTTAAAGGGAAGATCAGATCTGGTCATGTAGGAAAGAAAAGGGAAGAGTGTGCCCAGTGGAGCTACGAAATGCTGGAAGTTAGTATCCAAACGAACTCTTCTAAGGGGCCGGAGGGTGGTGCAGTGGGTTGAGTGCTGACATTACAGTGAGCAGAGACCCAGATTCAAGCCCCTGGCCCCCACCTGCAGGGGGAAGCTTTGAGAGTGATGAAGCAGGCCTGCTCTGTCTGTCTGTCTCTCTCTACTACCCCCTTCCCTCTTGATTTCTTGCTGTCTCTGTGCAATAAAGATAGTAATAATAATAAAATAAATCTTTTTTTTATATTTATTTTATTTATTTTATTTATTTATTCCCTTTTGTTGTCCTTGTTGTTTTAATAAAATAAATCTTATAACAGTGAGAAAGAAGAAAGAAAGAGAGAGAGAGAGAGAGAGAGAAAGAAAGGAAGAAAGAAAGGTGATTCTTAGGGCCTTAGAGGAACTCCTGCTCTTGAATGGGGGAGAATTTTCAGAAATAACAGACCCTTCAAATTCACCACAAGGAGCAGCACTTTACTTCTGTGATCATATTATTAGATGTAAACGGTTTATAGCACAGTCACTGGGACATAGGTTCAATTTCTCACCCCCTGTCACACAGTAGGCGTCTGCAAAACAGGCTCCCCCCAACCCCAGCTTAGGTCGATTCCCACCCTCCTGCCCTCATGCACCACGACTCCAATACTTCTTCCACCCCTCACTTCCGCCCGTTCCCCAGAGCCCTTTGCTGTGGTGCAGTACAGCACACGCAGTCCAACACTCCCCTTGTGTTTCCCCTCCTGTCCTTGATCCTCAAGTTCCACCTAAAAGTGAGATCACCCCCCACTTGTCCTTTTTCCTTTAGCTTATCTCACTTAACATGGTTCCTTCACATTCCACTCAACATGAGGCAGAAGAAGTAACTTTAACAAGAACAGATGAGCAGCACTTCCTTTTTAACAATAACATAGTTTACTATTAAACTAAAGACAAATGAGAAGATACCTCTTGCTGGATGGTTGAACCCAAGTACAAAGAAAACACCAATCAATGGAAAAATTAGCAGTCCACAAAAGTTCTAACTAAAATCGCTTTTACTCCTGAAGTGAACTAACCCTCCCGAGTACATATGCGGCACTTTCCCCACAGAAGTGCTCAAGAACTTTGCTCGACTATTAAAACTAAGTTTTGAAGACAATGGAATAAGTTGCATAGTCATCAGTCACAATGCACGTTTCTCACAAAACAACAGACTTGTTGGAACAAATATCAAGTCATTTCACAAGCTTACTGGGAGGCCATTATTAGCTTCTTTACTTGCCCCTAAATAACAATCTGCATGGTGCTTGTTGTTGTTGTTTGTAATTGTTGTGGTCACCTTTCTTTTCTCAGGGAAAATTCCATGGAAACCCAATGCATGTTGCGGTGGTGATCTCAAATTGTCTGAGGGAAGAGAGGAGAATATTGGCTACGGCCAACATGCCTGTGCAGGTAACGTGTTTCTGAACATTCCATATTTTTCTTTTCTTAATTGACTTTATTTATTGATTGGATAGAGACAGCTAGAAATCAGATGGGATGGAGGTGACAGAAAGGGAGAGAGGCAGAGAGACACCTGCACCCCTGCTTCACCACTTGCAAAGCTCCCATCCTGCAGGTGGGGACCGGGGGCTCAAACCCAGGTCCTTCTGCATTGTAACCTGTGTGCTCAACTAGGCGTGCCACCACCTGCCCCCGTAACATTTTAGCTTACTGTTTTGCTTATTTTCTTCAAAACTAGTTTCTTTGACTGAAATGAATAGTGCTATCATCTTCTGGTCTTGGAATCAAGATCTGAGGAATCAACTGTGAGAACTTCCTGTTTTCTGCCTCCCTGTTGATGTAATCACCAAGTCAATCCAGAGCCGGTTTCTAAGATCTTAGCCACTCATCTCTTTCTCTTTCCGCTGCTCACACTCTAGTTCGTGGTCTTAGTAATAGGAATTCAGGAATGCAGAAACCAACAGCCAGTTGAATTCTTACCAACAATACGGACTCTGCTTCCCTCAGAATGTTTCTCTTCAGAAACTGATAACATGTAATGCCCTTTATTAGTCCCACACTCCTATCCTTCAAGTCCAAATCACTTCATGGCAGGATTTGTAATCTCCCATAAATAGTTGCTTGTTGGTTACTTGAGTACTTGATCATGCCATGTTTTAGATTTTATGTCATACTATTCCCATGAGTTGATTCAACACCTCCATTGAAGACAAGTAAAGAAATCAACCATGTCCTTAGGAATACTTTTCCAGTTCATTCTTTTAAAGAAGAAAGAATGTGTGCACAACCAATTTGACAAATGTCCTTCTGTATAGTACAGTAAACCATGACATCATATTGGCTTTTGAAACTCCAAAAGCAAAGTATCCAGAGCAAAGTATCTGTCTTCCAGCTGTTAGAAATTGCAGCTGTTAGAAATTACAGGCTTAGTTGTCAGGCTGTGCTTACTTAGGGAGAAGTATGATATTTCAACAATTTAAACTTATTTAAATGATGGATGGTGCAATGTTTTTTTAATTTAAAATCTAAAGTGTAGTTAAGTTTCTAAAATAAATAGTTTGCCTTAGTGATTTTGGGTGAAAAGTGAGATACCATTACAAATACATGATATTCTCACATACAGCCTCAACAGTCTTTGTATCCTTATCTCTAAGTCATTTCAGTATGCTTGTATATGCAAAGGTATAGGTATTGTTCCCATCAAATGTCAGGTATCAAATTAGAAATGTTTAAATAGGGAGCCAGGTGGTGGTGCACGCCCAGTTGAGCACACACAGTACCAGGCACAAGGACCCAGGTTTGAACCCCAGCTCCCCACCTGCAAGAGGACGCTTCACGAAGCAGGTGAAGCAGGACCGCAACGGTCTGCCTTTCTCTATTCCTCTCCATATCCTCAGCCCTCTCAATTTCTTTCTCTACCAAAATGGAGGTAGAGAAAGGAAGGAAGGAAGGAAGGAAGGAAGGAAGGAAGGAAGGAGGGAGGGAGGGAGGGAGGGAGGGAGGGATAGATGGAACAAGGGGTAAGGGGCTGCCAGAAGTAATGGATTTGTAATATCAGTACCGAGCCCAGAAATAACCCTGATGGCAATTAAAAAACCATCAAGTCAAGAAATGATGATCAAAGCCATTGGGACGAGACTTCCCATACTACATACGATCGCAGGAGGTACACAATTCTGTCAGCTTCAAGTAGTCAAACAAATAACAGAGGCAAAAGAGAGAGATGCAGCATTTTGTCAAAGCCTCCCATTCCTGGGGTGTGGTGTAGCTGAAAGAGCACTTGATGGAGAGTCAAGGATGCAGATTCCAGTTACGGTCGAAACACTCAGCAGTCATCTACCTTTCTAATCAGGATTCTTAGCCCGATGGTAAAATAAAAACGTCGCGATATCTCTAACTAGCATAAAACGGTGCAGTGGTATCATTCTCCTGTCTGTCTCTCTCCGCCTCTTCTCTATCGATGTTTATCACTCTCTACCTAACAGAAAGCATGTTGGGAGCACAGGGTCTGCAGGCACTGAGTCCGGGTGATAACCCTGTTGGCTATACAGAATGTCGTGTAAATTTACTATAACAGAACAGGAAAACAACTACTTTAAACCATGAAGCTATCTGTGGTTTCACTATTCAAAGACTGGTACCATCTTGATGGCATATGTTCTACTCATATGTTCTTGAGTTCCCTTATCTATATATAAAGTCCTGTGTTCACAAATGCATCCGTGTGCGTATTGAAGCTATGAGACTATGAATGTGTGATGCTTTCATAACCAGGTCTTAACACTCCGTAAATGTCACTTGTTTTTCTGCTACGGAAGTCTTAATGATTATGAGGTATATTGGTGCAAATTGCAGTCAGAACTATATGCAATATATTTTATAGCCACTATTAACCTGTCTTATCAACAGCATTGAAACGCCAAGACATTCTTTTTCCAGGGGCCTTTGGAGAAATCCTTACAAAGCTCTTCAGTTTCAGAAAGACAGAGAACTGTGGAAAACAAAGTGACTGCCATTAAAAACAGCGTGCAGGTGAGTGTGAAATTAAAGACGCCATCGGAGAGGCCAGCTGTTCTCCTCATGTAACTGTGTAACTCCTCATGTAACAGGGAGACCACATGTCCCCAAATGAACAGGGGGCACTTGTCTAGATTAGTACAGAAATCACTAATTCGAGGCTATTTCCTATTAGGGCATATTACCATCAAGCTAGTAAACGTATTCATTAATTGAATGAAAACGGGCTTCTGTTGCCTTAAATTAGAAACAGTGAGAGATGCTGAGGACAGAAATGTGTGCTGATTGCCGCCGCCCACCCCACCCCACCGCCACCTGCAGCCGCTGTCTGTCAGGGTGCTGGTCTGGCTCTCCTGCGACCTCTGCTCAGCTGAGCTCAGTTCCAACTGCATCTCCTCATCCAGCTCTTCCTTCCTGCAGCTGATCCCACACTTCTTCCTCTGTGATCCAGAGTCAAAGGTCAGATTCCAGGTCCTCTCCTGTCCAATCATTGGCCTAGTATTCTTCCTTTTGGAGGCTCTTTCTCCTTTGTTGCTTGGTCAGGAATGCTGGGAAATGTAGTTTTTTCCTATATCAAGTTACACACCTTAATTCTTTAGGATTATGAAGCAAAGGTGACAGCCTAGTAGTGACCTATAACACGTTCTCCTAAATTAGTTCTCGCAGAAACCGCAGGGCAACTCTGACTAGGACAGGCATCTCCTGCATGCTCTGTTCTTACTAGAAAAGACTTTTGTGGGGGACATCTTTTAACTTCAATGTAAATTTCTTTGATATAGTTTTATTCATATCACTTCTTGAAGGAACTTTGGACACTTGTATTTTTCAAGAAAGATAACCACGTCATCTAACTTGTCTTTTTTCTGCAAGGTTTTCCCATAACACCTTGTTATCTGTTGAATATCTGAAGACATAGTAGTGACGTCATTTATTATACTATTTGATATTATACTATTTGATAGTACTACACACACACACACACACACACACACACACACACACACACACACACGGGATACTTCATCAGCCATGAAGCAGGTCTGCAGATGTATTTTTAGATAGATAGATAGATAGAGATATCTCCTCTCCTCTCAATTTCTCTCTTATCAAGTATAATAGAAATGATAAGAAGGAAAAAATGGCCTCCAGGAGCAGGGGATTTGTAGTGTCAGCACCACACCCCAGCGATAACTTTGGAGGCAAATAAATAAATAAATAAAATTCTATCATTCTGGCTACAGATTTATGAATTTCATTAATCTAGAGAAGCTTTCTTGAAGGAGAAACTTTTTTCTCTAATTTGAAAATGAAATATAATGCTAGTTATACTTGCTAAATCTTTTTTAAATATTTATTTATAAAATGGAAATATTAACAAGACCATAGGATAAGAGGGGTACAACTCCACACAGTTCCCACCACCAGCTCTCCGTATCCAGTCCCCTCCCCTGACAGCTTCCCTATTCTCTACCCCTCTGGGAGTGTGTCTTACCTAAGAGATGGAGCAGGCTGCTGGCCTTGCAGCTGTCAGGCCCGAGCCTTCACGGCCCCAGACCCACGGCCCCAGACCCACGGCCCCAGACCCACTGCTGCTTGATACCACACGAGACCAACAAAGACAAAATGAGTTGGAACTCCATGGTCAGTGGGGCAGTACTTTTTGCTCTCTGTCTCTATTTCTCATTCTTAGTGTGAAAAATAAATGGAACATTATACCATTATATAAGCAATAAGAAGTCTATAAAATGATATAAACCAGATATCTGAAAGTAAACTGCCTTAATTTGCATACCCTCGGCTCCCCACCTGTAGGGGAAAGATTTCGAGGGGTGAAGCAGGGCTGCAGGTGGCTCTCTGTCTCTCTCCCTCTATCTCCTCCTCCCCTCTCAATTTCTCTCTGTATCTGTCTAATAGTAATAAGTAAATAAAAATATGTAATAAACAAGTCTGCGAGTTAGCATTTAAAAAAAAGATAATGATATTTATCATGATGAGAATGCTTTCACACGTCAGTTGAGGACACAGATGAGTTTCTCATCCAACACAAATTCTGTTTTTTTAATATTTATTTATTACCTTTTGTTGTCCTTGTTGTTTTATTGTTGTAATTATTGTTGTTATTGTTGATGTCATTGTTGTTGGATAGGACAGAGAGAAATGGAGAGAGGAGGGGAAGACAGAGAGAGGGAGAGAAAGACAGACACCTGCAGACCTGCTTCACCGCCTGGGAAGCGACTCCCCTGCAGGTGGGGAGCCGGGGGATCAAACCGGGATCCTTCTGACGGTCCTTGTGCTTCATGCCACGTGCACTTAACCCGCTGTGTTACCGCCCACCTGACTCTCTCTCTCTTTTTTTTTTTTAATTCAGCAGAAATCTACCTTTTTGGAACTCCAGCCAGAAAACTTTACCAATACTGTACATTCATCTCCAGCTGTCACTGAATGTCGCTGGGCTTTTATTTTATTTTATTTTATTTTATTAATATATTTAGTAATGAGAGAGAGAATGTGTGTGTGTGTGTGTGTGAAAATGATGCTACTAAGCTGTTTCCCCAGCCCAAGTATTTCTTTCTTTTGATATTTTTTCTTTTTTTTTAAATTAAAAAAAAATATTTATTCCCTTTTGTTGCCCTTGTTGTTGTAGCCTTGTTGTGGTTATTATTGTTATTGTTGATGTCCTTCATTGTTGGATAGGACAGAGAGAAATGGAGAGAGGAGGGGAAGACAGAGAGGGGGAGAGAAAGACAGACACCTGCAGACCTGCTTCACCGCCTGTGAAGTGACTCCCCTGCAGGTGGGGAGCCGGGGGCTCGAACCGGGATCCTTCTGCGGGTCCTTGCGCTTTGCACCACGTGCGTTTAACTCCCTGCGTTACTCCCTTATATTTTTATTTGACTCTACTTTGTTAATGTTTTTAGTAGTGAGAGATAAGTATATAGAGAGATGATAACTACTGGACTGTCATCCTGCCAAAGCTCTTTTGTATTTAATATTATATCCAATAATATTAAATAATAATAGAATGCCATTTTTTTCTTGTGTTTAATAATGAGAGCTAGAGCTCAAGCGAGTGAGGTGGGCTGGAGTAGACAGCATAATGGTGATGGGAACAGACTCTCATGCCTGAAGTTTGAGGTTCTCAAAACACCGTTATGGCTGTTGGGTTTTTAATCACTTCTGTGGATATCCATTTCTGCAGTGCACCCCCCACCCTGTCTGATACAGTGACAACACAGGCCACACCTTTCCCTCAAGGTGAGTCTAATTTACCTTAGCTTAACTTGAGGCAAAGTTTTACAGATAAGGTTTCTGAGACTCTAGCAGGATCAGACCAAAGCTAGACTCATCCTTGGTAAATTTCTTCCCATTTTCAGCTCTGCTCCAGCTAGATTTTTCTTCTAAAAGAAATCACTCTAAGTCACTTGCATCTGATCCTAGTTTGAGGCCCTCAATGGAAGCAACCTGGCATTTAACGAAAGCAATGTTTGTATCAAGGCACTTCTTTGATTCATGCCTTAAGCTCTGTTTCCTGTGGAATGTGGCACTCCTGCAAAGATTTTCAGTTCACCCAATGAGCTCTTAAAAGTTATTGCTTGAGGGTCCAGCAGTAGTGCAGCGGGTTAAGCACACGAGGCTCAAAGCTCAAGGACTGGCGTAAGGATCCCGGTTCGAGCCCCCAGCTCCCCACCTGTTGCTTCACAAGTGAAGAAGGTCTACAGGTGTCTGTCTTTCTCTCCCCCTCTGTCTTCCCCTCCTCTCTTAATTTCTCTTTGTCCTATCCTACAACGACATCAATAACAGCAATAACAGTAACCACAAACAACGATAAAACAAGTGCAACAAAAGGGAAAAAATAGCTTCAAGGAGCAGTGGGTCTGTGGTGCAGGCACTGAGCCCCAGCGATAACCCTGGAGACAAAAGAAAGAAAGAAAGAAAGAAAGAAAGAAAGAAAGAAAGAAAGAAAGAAAGAAAGAAAGAAAGAAAGAGAAATAAATAAATAAATAAAAAGTTATTGCTTGGGGTTAAGTACACATGAGCTAAGAGTAAGGACCAGCTCAAGGATCCCAGTTCGAGCCCCGGCTCCCCACCTGCAGGGGAGTCACTTCACAGGAGGTGAAGCAAATTCTCAAAGAGTAGAGGTTTCTGTCAGCATTAAGATGTAGAAATGAGAGGTAAGATGTTTACATTCCCAACTAGTCAGGAAAAACAGTACTTGGGGCGGGGGTAGACAATACAATGGTTCTGCAAAGAGACTTTCATGCCCGAGGCTCTGAGATCCAAGGTTCAATCCCCACACCACCTAAAGCCAGAGCTGAACAGTACTTTGTTAAAAAAATAAATAAAAAATAATTGGCAGATAATTTTAAATGTATTTATTAGTGACTTAATATTGATTTACAGAACATGTGATTAGAGGGGTGTGATTCTGCACTGTTCCCACCACCAGCTGTGGGTCCCCTTCCCTCCACTGGAAACATCTGTCGCTCTCCCAAGGTCACAGATAAGGGTTGGCTCTTAGCTCTGTAATTATCTTTCTATATGTATAATTATTTGCCCTCTGGTTGTTGTTGTCATTTTTATCTGTGGTCCTACCTTCTCCTTCTTTTTAAGTCACACCTACACTTATTACTACTTCCAAATGTCCTTCCTTTTTCCCCTCTTTTCTCTCTCTGGGTCCAGATGGTGTTGGAGTTCAGAGGCCTCTGGTCATGTCCCCCAATCATTTCTCCCCCTCTGGGAATAGGGACCAAAATTCTTTATGGGGAGCAGAAGGTGGAAGGTCTGGCTTCTGTAATTGTTTCTCGATGGACATGGGTGTTGGTAGATAAATCATCCCCCCAGCCTGTTTCTGTCTTTCCCTAGTGAGGCAGGGCTCTGGAGAGGTGAGGTTCCAGGACATATTAGTGAGGCCATCTGCCCAGCAAAGTCAGGATGGAATAATAATAGCATCTGCAACTTGGTGGCTGAGAGGTGGTAATAAAGCAGGACAGTATGTTTCATAAACAGGAACCAAACAGTAAGACTAGAGAAGATGAGAATAAGGATCTTAGGGTGGAAAGAATCTAGGAAGTCTGTTTAAGTATGTTCCAAGGGGCCCACGACTTCAGTAATTTTTGCTTGAGGTTGAGAGCTAACATGGAGGTGGACTAAAAATATTGTCTGGGAAGATGGTGTCAGAGTTGAGAATTGAGCTAGAAAGTTGGATTAGGGCAGAGGGTAGCTCCCAAACTTGATGGAAAATATAGAAATGTAATGAACAATTTACCCCAGGGCCCATGTGTATTCATAGTCAGCACAGAAGTCTGTGACCTCTGTCAGTCTGAGCCCATGATCTATGGTCACAGCTGGGAACATTCTAGGCTGCACTCATGTCAGGACCCAGCTTCCTCGAGGGGCAGGCTAGGAGGACCAAGCCTCACTTTGGAGAGTGGGGGGAGTCCCTCCCATTGCCACTTTATAGTTAAGACAGGTTCCTAGAGCGGCCCACAAGACAGCTTCGGATGACATTGCTGACGGAAGTTACCAGTGATGGAGAGAGGGGTCTGTTAGAAGTCTAGGCCCATCATGTTGATGTTGGAATCCAAGGATTCCCTGACTAGGGCCCCAGATGATTGATCAAGTGGTCTGGTATTGACCAAAAAGGCCATCACTGAATGAAGAGCGATTTTAACTGATTTGCTCAGCTTTATTCAATTTCCACGGGAAATTAGTTCTATAACTACTTACTATTTATTTTTATCACTTTTTTGTTTGTTTTTAGATAAAGACAAAGAGGCAGAGAGGAAAAATGTTGTAAGTTTCCTTCAATACAGTGGTGGCTGGTCTTAAATCTGGGTCATGTACATGACAAAGCAGGCCACTATCCAAGCGAGCTATTTAACCAGTCCAGGAAAGTGGTTCATGGCATGTAAGTCCTATGTAGTCAGTGTCTAGGATATAATTGGAAACTGGAAGCACTGCTGTCTATTAATAGGCTAATGCTTCATTGACGTTCTTAGTTGTAACAATAGGACATGTTTCCTTTCATAAAAAGATGACAGAGCAAGACACCAAGTATTTAGAAGACCTGCAAGATGAATTTGACTACAGATATAAAACTATCCAAACAATGGGTGAGTTCCTCTTTTGTCTCTAATTCTACATAATCATAACTAGAGTTTCTTTGCTGTTAACGTTGATAAAATTAATTTGGTGTGTTTCTAAATGAGCATTTATTTTTAAGAGGGAATGTAAATAGAGCTTTTATATTGCTTCCTCCTTTTCTGTCCTTATAATGAACTCAAAGATAATTACAACGTTCTTGAAAAATCACCCCAACTTCAGCCTACATCTCTGAAAAGTAAGAACCTTCTCCTATAGGATCAAAATATCATTGTCACAGCTATGGAGAATAATAATTAGGGTCTAATATGACCAATACATTATGAATGTGTCTGTGTGAGTTCTTAAATATAATTTTTTAAATGATGTGTTAAAAATGCGGTTCATAGAAATGTGTAAAATAAGCAAAAACATTTAGAAAATTAAAAACCACCCACAATACCACTGTCTATAGATAAATCAATTACTGGAACTCTACCTCCTCCCACTCATGTACCTATATCTTTAGATAAGTGTATATCTTTAAGAATTGGGACATTCTCGCACCTAGTCTTGTGTGTTGCATTGTAGATTTCCTCCGGGGTGGCTGGTGCATCCTGTATGCAAGGCATGTCCTCTGCTTCCCAGATCTCTGTATTTCATCTTAAACTAAGGTTTTATTTTCAGGCATTTTCCCAGATATACAAGAATCTTCAAAAATATAATGTAAGAGGTTAGCCTTTTTTATTGTTACCTCTTTCTCATTAAATATTGAAGTTGTTTGCAATTATATATTTTTTAGGAAGTATAAGGAAAAATATGAATACTTTTAGTCTAAAATTTATGAGCAATTATAAGTTGATCCTTTAAAATATATTACCTTAGTTGGACAATTGACAGAATTAGATCAAGATTAGCTAGTAGGAGTAAACCAATTAATTTATTGGTTTTGATCCTAGTACTTTACGTAAGTTATCAGAACAGGTTATAAAAATATTACATGTGGCAAGGACCGGCGTAAGGATCCCGGTTCGAGCCCCCGGCTCCCCACCTGCAGGGGAGTCACTTCACAGGCGGTGAAGCAGGTCTGCAGGTGTCTGTCTTTCTCTCCCCCTCTCTGTCTTCCCCTCCTCTCTCCATTTCTCTCTGTCCTATCCAATAACAATGACAACAATATCAACAACAATAATAACTACAACAATTACAAAAAAAAGAGGAAAAAATTTAAATGCCAATATGAACTGTTCAGTGCATTTTATTGCACTGAACAGTAAAATCATGCATTATCATATGAATAAGTACTTTGTAGTTAGAGTCACTTTTAATATCTTTCACTGCTTCATAAACATTCTGAAGGATACAAACTATCATCACTTAAATCATCATTTATCTTTGTTGGTTTAAAGTGAAACGAAGGGAGTCGGGCGGTAGCGCAGTGGGTTAAGTGCATGTGGTGCAAAGCGCAAGGACCACTGTAAGGATCCCGGTTCAAGCCCCCGGCTCCTCATCTGGAGGGGAATCGCTTCACAGGTGGTGAAGTAAGTCTGCAGGTGTCTGTCTTTCTCTCCCCCTCTCCGTCTTCCCCTCTTCTCTTCATTTCTCTCTGTCCTATCCAACAACAACAACAGCATCAATAATAATAATAAGTACAACAATAAAAAAGCAATAAAAGGGTAAATAAATAAATATTTTTTTAAAAAAGTGAAATGAAGAGCATATGCAAAACTTGTTACTGAAGACTGAGTACTAGCTCAGTACTAGTTCATCTGGAGTGAAACCTATGCTAAGAAAAACAAGGTTGTCCCATATGCGGTACCTAAGGATTATTGAATTTGTGAATGAATACAACCAGGAGTGGCTTTCTTCTGCTCAGCGCTACTTAGTAAGAGATTTGGCCCCGTGTTATTCTGTGACCTCACATGCACAGTCTGCACATGGGATCAACATTTCTAACCTTAATTTTTCATAAGCATCACTCCCAAACTCTAAGAGATAAAGAGCTCCTTTCTGGCATGCTTGCGTGTGGTATTGTGTGTAGCATGAACAGGGGTTGACTTTTAGGCTCAGACCTATGACTCCATTCAGGCTTTTACGGCTTACAGGGCATAGAATAGAAGGTTGTGTCTGTCTTGGTTTTCAGGACAGAGAACGTGGTCCTGGAGAACCCTCTAAAGCTGGTCTCTTTTCCTTCACAGATCAGGGTGACAAAAACAGTCCACGGATGAATCAGGAAGTTTTGACTCTGCAAGAAATGCTGAACAGCTTGGACTTTAAGAGAAAGGTTAGGGAGAAGTTTTAATTGGGGTTTCTGCCTATTCTTTTCTTTCCCTATACCCACTTCTGAAAAGAAACAAGTTGTTAGATCTTAGCTGTTCTATCATCCTGGCTGAATAAGTAATAATGTTTCTAGGGCTAGCCTCTTTGCCTAGGGTTAGCCTCTATGTTTCTCTTCCTACACTCACCAAGATGGACCAATCCAGAATCTATTCACCTGCTTCGTGGGGCACACTTATTATAGTCACCATGAATTTCAAGGTGAACAGTTTACTCAATTTTTTTCTCTTTTTAAAAATATTTATTTACTTATTCCCTTTTGTTGCCCTTGTTGTTTTATTGTTGTCACCGTTGTTGGATAGGACAGAGAGAAATGGAGAGAGGAGGGGAAGACAGAGAGGGGGAGAGAAAGACAGACACCTGCAGACCTGCTTCACCGCTTGTGAAGCGACTCCCCTGCAGGTGGGGAGCCGGGGCCCGAACCGGGATCTTTACACCGGTCCCTGCGCTTTGTGCCACATGTGCTTAACCCGTTGTGCTACCGTCCGACTCCCACTTTACTCAATTTTTATTTGCTGTGGACTCTACTACATGTAAAATTAAGACATATCTTGTCAACTAGTAAACATTTCATTAGAAATAATAAGTCTTCCAATTCCCCTGCTCAAGTATTTTATTATGCAAAGTAACATCCTTGATTTCAGAATAGTTCATTAGTAACTGAATATATTTGGTAAGAGTTCTGCCCAAGGAAAAGAACATTTTTCTGGCTCAATGAAACATTTTGAAAGAAGGGAAACACCACTACTTCCATTTCCTACCCTCCTCGAAGCTACATGCAATTGAAATTTGGCTGGATCGAATGTTTATTTCTAAAAGTTTCTCTCAAGTTCTCTACAGGAATTTTTAATCAACACAAATCCATGTACCTTTGTGTTCACTGCAAAATAATTCTGTTTATTTGGGTTTTTTTTTTTTTTTTTTACTTAAGAAAAAGTCAGACCTGGACACTACTCCTTCCCTTTATGTAGTCTCAGGATTTGAACCCACACGTCCTGTGCACGGCCTGCTCTTCACTACTGAGCGTCCTGTCCTCCTTAGCCCTCTCAAGTAATTGTAAGAACTCACTATAAATGTACAGTTAGCGTATTTAGCAGGCAAACAGTTAAGCCCACATAAACTGAATGTTTTAATAGATGATCTATTTCATTTTTATGAGGGAGAGAATGTTTGTACTGAACCTGGAGTTCCTATCCTTTCAGATGTGCAAGTCCTGTGCTGTATAGCTGAGAAGATAGCTCTTGTCCAAACACAATACTTTCATGCATGTTGAATCTGTACATTACATGCATGTTATTTTATTTCTGTATTTACTTATCTTTATTTATTTTGTCACCAGGGTTATCTGACTAGACTTCACTGTTCCCAGACGCCCTTTTTTTCTTTTAATATTCTTTTTCTTTAATTTCTTTCTTTTTTTTTTTTTTTTGCTTTTTAAAAAATATTTATTTATTTATTGGATAGAGACAGCCAGAACTCAAGAGGGAAGGGGGTGATAGAGAGGGAGAGAGACAGAGAGATACCTGCAACACTGCTTCACCACTTGCAAAGCTTTCCCCCTGCAGGTGGGGACCAGGGGCTCAAACTGAGGACCTTGAGCATTGCAACATTGCAGCATGGCGCTCAACCAGGTGCGCCACTCTCCGACTCCCCCCCCCCCATGCCATTTTTTAATAGATGAAAGAAAGAGACAGAGGAGGAGACAGACCGATCTTTTTTGAATGTGGGGTGACTTTGGTATTTTCCCATGAAATCCTCTTCAGTAGTGACCTTTGTTTTCAGGAAGCCCTCAGTAAGATGACACAAATAGTCAATGAAACAGACATGCTGATGAACAGCATGCTCGTGGAAGAGCTGCAGGACTGGAAGCGGAGGCAGCAGATCGCCTGCATTGGAGGCCCGCTGCATAACGGGCTCGACCAGCTGCAAAACTGGTAAAGCAAATTGGCTTGGCCTTCCAGTGAAAACCACAGGAAGTGCAAAGCGCTAGTGCCCTCGACTAGAGAACACAGGAACAGACCCAAATGTCAACTCATTTCGTATACATAGTCTTAATTTGTTCTTCTTTCGAGAAGAAAAGAAATTAGCATTTTAGAAATCTCTGCAGTGCATGACAATTGCCTGATTTAAGTGTGATTCATCTCAGAAGGCTCAAATGGATTTTTTTTTTCTTTTCTTGATAGGGAAGAGAGGAATTGAGAGGGGAATGGAGATAGAGAGAGAGACAAAGAGACACTACAGTACTTGCCTAACCACGCGTGAAGCTTCCCATGGGTGGGAAGTGGGACCTCCTACCCAGGTCCTTGAGCACTGTATTGTGTGCACTCAACCAGGTGCACCACTCACTTCTCTCTCTTTTTTTTTTTCAAATATTTATTTAATTTATTTATTCCCTTTTGTTGTCCTTGTTGTTTTATTGTTGTAGTTATTATTGTTGTTGTTGTTGTTGGATAGGACAGAGAGAAATGGAGAGAGGAGGGGAAGACAGAGAGGGGGAGAGAAAGATAGACACCTGCAGACCTGCTTCACCGCCTGTGAAGCGACTCCCCTGCAGGTGGGGAGCCGGGGTTCGAACCAGGATCCTTATGCCGGTCCTTGTGCTTTGCGCCACCTGCGCTTAACCCGCTGCGCTACAGCCCGACTCCCTCAAATGGATTTTTTAAAAAGCAGCAACGCATGCATTTTTCTTTAAGAACACAGTGAATAAGCCCAAGGTTCAGAAGTCTCAATAGAGATGCTTCACTTTGAAATTGTATAACTTAAGATATTACAGTCAAGTCTTAGTTCTCTACTTTCTGTTTTTAAAAATATTTATCTATTCCCTTTTGTTGCCCTTTTTGTTGTTGTTGTAGTCATTGTTGTGGATGATGATGTCATTGTTGGATAGGACAGAGAGAAATGGAGAGAGGAGGGGAAGACAGAGAGGGGGAGAGAAAGTCAGACACCTGCAGACCTGCTTCACCGCCTGTGAAGCGACTCCCCTGCAGGTGGGGAGCCGGGGGCTCGAACCTGGATCCTTACGCAGGTCCTTGTGCTTTGTGCCACCTGCACTTAACCTGCTGTGCTACCGCCGGACCCCCAGTTCTCTATTTTCAGCAGAATGATTTTTGTATTTAAATGAAGAGCTTTTGATGGCTCAGAGGACTTGGAATCTTCTGTCTCTGTGTGCACACACGCCACATACACAGATGGTGTCTTCTCTATTAGAAGAAAAAATGGTAAATGGCATTTACCTCCTATCAGTGCAAACTATATCTGAAAGAATAAGTTGAAAATATAATGAAAGAGAGAGACAGAGAAAGAAAGAGAGAGAAATGTTCAAGTGGAAATCCAAAATTGCCTTTGAAGAGTACAAGTCAACACACTGGAAAGCTATAGTAAAGGTTTAGGCTCCTTTTCCATAGATGCAAGCTTCCATCACAGTGAAAGCCCAGGCATATCCAGTGATAAGCGGTGGTTGATATGTAGGAATTGTAAGAGTGAGAGAGAGGGGGATAGAGAGAAATAGAAGCTATGACTGCGGAAGGAGTGCCTATTATCGAGCATCTGTTTTGAGGAAGAAGTAATGATGAGAAGAGAGAGAGCTGGTTTCACACTGTCTTCTCCCTTTAATATGCTTGCACACAGTGCTTACCCTCTACTTCAGGGTTTCATATCTGCTCTTTCCTTGTCTTTCCGTGAGTGGCACATTTCTTTCTTTCTTTCTTTCTTTCTTTCTTTCTTTCTTTCTTTCTTTCTTTCTTTTTTTTCTGGTTCGAGCCTCTGCTCCTCACCTGCAGGGGGAAGCTTCACAAGTGGTGAAGCGAGTCTGCAGGTGTCTCTAACTCTCTCTTCCTATCTTCCCCTCCCATCTCAATTTCTCTCTGTCCTATCCAATAAAATGAAAAAAATGGCCAGCAGTAGCAAATCTGGCACTGAGCCCCAGCAATAACCCCAGAGTGGCACATTTCAGTGTGTCTGTACTGTTGAACAGATGTTTGAAACAAAGGGAAATTTAAAGGGATCTTGTTCAGTTGTTGACAGAATTGCATACACAATTTTTTGCCCACAACTAAAGGCATTAGAAAATGTTTAAAATATTTCACTTGAATCATATATCTTAGAGAAAAAAAATAGATTGTGAAAATAAATGTCACTAACTTTTAATGAAATTAAATCATTAAATTAATAATTATTCAATCATTGCTAAACAGTCTTCATAGTTGATATGATTGGTTATTTTAGCATGTTTCTTTTTTAAATATTATTTATTTACTTACTATTGGATAAAGACAGAAGGCAATTGAGAGAGGGGAAAACACAGAAGGAAGGAGGCAGAGAGACACCTGCATCTCTGCTTCACCACGCAAGAAACTTTCCCTGCTGCACGTAGGCACCCGGGGTGTGAACCGGGGTCCTTGCTCGCTGTGTTACGTGAGCTTGGCCAGATGCGCCAGGCTTGGTTGGCCCTGATAAGATTGATCACAAAGTGGGAAAACTAACTGTGATTTTCACATGCTGCTCCAACAGCTTTACGCTATTGGCAGAAAGTCTTTTCCAGCTCAGACGGCAACTGGAGAAGTTAGAGGAACAGTCCACCAAAATGACCTACGAAGGGGATCCTATCCCAATGCAGAGGACACACCTGCTAGAAAGAGTCACCTTCCTCATCTACAACCTTTTCAAGAAGTAAGTGAGGTGTTCTCTACTTAAATGCTTCAAGGGGTCCTTTGTACAGTGCAGTGGAAGGACACACTGGCTGCAGTGAAGTAATGACACTCAGCCTTACAGGAAAGCAAACAAAGCTGGAGATAGTTGCAGAAAGTCCATTTCTACTCTCCTCTCTGTCTTCACCAACCTTTTATTCAACAGTTGACTTGGTGTGGTGTTCCGTGAGCGAGCCACCCAATTAACAGTTTTCACACTTTATAAAAACATTTTCTAGGATTCCTTCTTTCTTATTTTTTATTTGTTATTAATAGCTTGTTAGAAGATTGTAAGATTACAGTGTATAGTCCCACTCAAGGATTTCTTCTTAAATTCACATCCAGACAATGGAGGCTGGAGAGAATATGTTTGTGTTTATAAACTCATCTAAAGAAAAAGTGTTTCATATGTATCAGAAATCCTAATGTCTAGCGCCAAAAGGGTGTGAAATTAACTTTCTGCCTTATGTTTGATGTAACCACCAAATATTACATAGATAGATAGATTGATTGATAGATAGATAGATTGATAAATTGATAGATTGATAGATAGACTGATAGATAGATTGATAGACAGACAGATTGATTGATAGATTGATTGATTGATTGATTAAGGCTTTTATTCTTGGCTCTGATATAACTTGATTTTTTTTTTTTTTTTGCTACTTAAGGAAACCCTTTGGGCATTTCCCCATCTCCTGGCAATTATTTATCAGAAGTCATTGGAATGGTTTTAGTTCATTGAGGATTTAAAGATCTTCTAAGTGTGAAAAAAAAAATGTGGACTTTTAAGAGGACAGCATCCTGTTCCTGTGCAGTTTTCAGTTTTTCAATATATTCGATGTTTTCAAATGACAGACGTTCTCTCCTTTTAATGCAGCTCATTTGTGGTTGAACGACAGCCATGCATGCCGACGCACCCTCAGAGACCCATGGTCCTCAAGACGCTCATTCAGTTCACAGTCAAGCTGAGGTAGGCGGGTGTCCTCTTGTCTTCATGACTCTGTAGTAATCACAACTACTTTCCTTTCTTCTTTTTTTTTTCTTTCTTTCTTATTTGATCCAACAGAGAGAAAATGAGAGGGGGAGGGGAAATAGAAAGATAGACCCTTTCTTTCATGCAAGCATCTTTTATTACACCTCTCTTGTGTGACAAACACCAAGCATTATTCACTCTGTGTAAATGCCCGCAGAAATATTAAGATGGGGGTTTTGCTTATCACCTGCAGGGGGCTCACCTCACAAGTGGTGAAGCAGATCTGCAGGTGTCTGTCTTTTTCTTTCCCTCTCTATCTCCCTCTCCCCTCTCAATTTCTCTCTGTCCTATCCAATAAAATGTAAAAAAAAAAAAAAAAAAAAAATGGCCTCCAGGAGTTGTGGATTCATAGTGCAGGCTCCGAACCTCAGTTCTTCTTCTTCTTCTTCTTCTTCTTCTTCTTCTTCTTCTTCTTCTTCTTCTTCTTCTTCTTCTTCTTCTTCTTCTTCTTCTTCTCCTCCTCCTCCTCCTCCTCCTCCTCCTCCTCCTCCTCCTCCTCCTCCTCCTCCTCCTCCTCCTCCTCCTCCTTCTCCTTCTCCTTCTTCTTCTAGCATTTGCCCTTCTTCCATAGCCAGTTAACAGCTTGTTACTGGGATCCATGTGGACTCAGTCGGCTAGGAAGGATCGTCAGTTTCCCCAATGAATGGGGACTCACGGGATGCACCACGGGGAGGTGCCCCAGTGATAAGCCTGGAAGCAAAGAAAGAAAAAGAGAAAAGCAAAGAAGAAACCACTTCACCTTTTGAAAACACGCCTAATACTGTCAGAGGGGGGAACTCCATCTTTTTAAAAGAAAGGAATTGTTATTCTGATCTCTAATTGCTTGGTTACTTGAATTTAGGTCTCTCTGTTGGCTAGGAAGGGTTTTTTTTTTTGCTATTTAAATACATTGTATTTAGTTTGCAAATGCATTGCATCAGAATCCCTTTTTCACCATCCAGTAGACGTCATCATTTATCTTTACTATGTTTACCAAAAGAACTTATATGAGAAAAAAATGAAGCACTATTAATAGATTTGCAAAGAATTTTTCTTATCCTATATATGCATAACTCAGATTTGGACTTTTGTTGAAATACAAAGCTATTTTTCAGACTTGGACAATGTACTGTCTCACACACATCAAGTGAAGCGACATGAAACATTTATCCAAATATGAGTCGATATTGATATGAAGTAGCTAATATCAAGAATAGTAATGTGGCAAAGGAAAAAGGAAATGAAATGTAAAAACATGTTCACATGTAAACATGTTAAAATTGATAGATGTGTTTGATATACATGTGTGGATATGTGTGTATGTATATGCCATAAATATCTCTAAGTCTTTAAAACAAAAGGGATCTTAAGCACTTTTACTTTTCCTCTTAGCTTCTTTGTTTATCTCTTTTTCCAGACTTCTAATAAAATTGCCAGAACTAAATTATCAAGTAAAGGTGAAAGCATCAATTGACAAGTAAGTCTTTCAATTTGTTCTGAAACATGAACACATAAGATGTTTTAAAATAAGTTATCTTTTATTTTAGAAACCAGTTCGGGAGGAGTCGGGCGTTGGCGCAGCGGGTTAAGTGCAGATGGCGCAAAGTGCAAGAACCGGTGTAAGGATCCCGGTTCTAGCCCCCGGCTCCCCACTGTTGTATGCTTTACATTGGGTTCTAGTTCTCCCCCACCAAGAGAATTGGATCAGTCCAGTTAGTTTTCGCAGGCCCGCTTGGCCCCGCCCCTAGGAACCCCGAGAGAGGGTTCCAAAGTGGAAGAGTTCTAGAGTTGGAGAGTAAGAGAGAGAGAGGGTTCCTGAGTTGCAGAGTGAGAGAGAGTGCTTGCGCCGCCGCAAAGAGACAGCAGAGTTCTGTTTGGTGATTAGTTTGTCTTAGTTTATGAATCGTTGTTCCTGAATAAAGAAATACAGCTTCCCTGCCCAGCCGTTGTCTCTGCGTCTCTGTTACCCGCCCCGTGAAGCCAACCCAGCAGGAGCCGTAGGAATTTTAACAACACCCCACCTGCAGGGGAGTCGCTTCCCAGGCGGTGAAGCAGGTCTGCAGGTGTCTGTCTTTCTCTCCCCCCTCTCTGTCTTCCCCTCCTCTCTACATTTCTCTCTGTCCTATCCAACAACGAACAACATCAACAATGGTAATAATAATGACCACAACAAGGCTACAACAACAAGGAAAACAAAAGGGGGAAAAACAGCCTCCGGGAGCAGTGGATTTGTAGTGCAGGCACCAAGCCCCAGAGATAAGCCTGGAGGCAGAAAAGGAAAGAAAACAATTCAGAACTTTTAACTTTACTTTTCTAACATTACTTATATATTTTTCTTTATCGGGGGATTAAAGGTTGACAGTAAAACACAGTCGTTTGTAAATGTGTAACATTTCTCAATTTTCCACATAACAATCTACCCCCCACCTCCTCTTCCATCATGATTAACATTATATATTGTTAATACACTTCAGACATTTGGCTTTGAAATGTAAACACTGAACAGAACTCCAAAGACGTTTTACACTAAAAGTCTCACGGGACAGGCAAATTAGCCTGCTTGTTCATGAACCAGGTTTGGGCCTAGCGTTACCTCACTGGAAGATTCCCCAGTGCTGGGGTTTCTCTCCCTTCTCTTTCTTTTTCTCATTTATCTCTATCTGAAAATGTCAGCTAAAAGAGGTGACGCCCCAGAGATGGCCAAAAAAAAAAAAAAATCACGAAGACTTTATAAACTAACTTCTGTATAGTTTTTGCATCTGGTTAAGCACACGTAATAAAATCGTTTTCTTGTTTTGCAGGAATGTTTCTACTCTCAGGTGAGGCATTTGTTGACTTTAGTACAATCTGTACTATTCTAAATGTATTTTACCCGAAGCCTTGTAAATAACCAAATTCCCCTCCCTAGCAACCGAAGATTTGTCCTTTGTGGAACTCACGTCAAAGCAATGTCCATTGAAGAATCTTCTAGTGGGAATCTCTCAGTAGAATTTCGGCATTTGGTGAGTTTAATGTTAAAATTAAAGAGATTCTTTTTTTTTTTTAATGAGACACATTTTTTTTTTTTACTAACAGGCCTTACATCTGAATATATTTAATCTTTAGTGTTCCTTTATGAGGGTAAGGACCTGTTGAAAAATAAAATATGCCATCACTGAATAATTAAAATGAGAGAACATGCTGACGTAGCCCAATTACATATCGGGGCCGATTGATTCATATTGACGATGATGACAGGGAATCTTTTTTTCTAGTGGAAACACATAACCTAATTTCATTTCTTAAGTTCATCTAATAAGGGATAGCTGATAGGTATCTTATTTTAGCAGGATGGATGCGGGGAGCTCGAATGTTCTTGAGTGTGTATGTGTTGCCTTGACATTTCTAGAATGTTCTTGGGTATGAGAGTGTGTACGTGTTCCCTTGACATTTCTAGAATGTTCTTGGGTATGAGAGTGTGTACGTGTTCTCTTGACATATCTAGAATGTTCTTGAGTATGAGAGTTGTGTACGTGTTGCCTTGACATATCTATAATGTTCTTGGGTATGAGAGTGTGTACCTGTTGCCTTGATATATCTAGAAAGCTCTGACCCAATTTCATCCTGTTGCTTCTTGGTTTCTTGCTTTTACCACTTCCTCTAAGTGTGGAGTTCTCTTCCTGCTTTCTTGCTGTTCACATAGTTCTCAGATTCCTAAAGACTCTTTTGTTATTCTTGCCCCAAACATGCTACTCATTTGCTTGTCAACATGTAGGAGGTACCTCACCTGAATACTGGGCACAACTGACTTACTTCAAAGACGTCCACATTTTAACATTTTTATTCTTTTTTTGTTGCCCTTGTTGTTTATCATTGTTGTTGTTGGATAGGGCAGAGAGAAATGGAGAGAGGAGGAGAAGATAGAGAGGGGGAGAGAAAGACAGACACCTGCAGACCTGCCTCACCACCTGTTAAGTGACCCCCTGCAGGTGGGGAGCCGGGGGCTTGAACCCGGATCCTTAGCCGGTCCTTGGGCTTCGCACCATGTGTGCTTAACTCGCTGTGATAACACCTGGCTCTGAGGTCCACTCTCTAAAAGGATTTACTAGGCTAACAGGAAGATATTGGCATTCACACATTTGGTTTTCATTTTGTTGTTGATTGAACTTCACTATTAAAAAGCATATTGTTTTTTTAACACTTCCTCCCATCTGAGACTGCTAAGTAAATACAATATTAAAAAGCTAATGTTTGGGCAGAAGTAGATAGCGTAATGGTTATGCAAAGAGACTCTCAGACATGAGACTCCAAAGTCCCAGGTTCAATCCACTGTACCACTGTAAGCCAGAGCTGAGCAGTGCTCTTGGAAAAAAAAAAAAAAAAGCTAATGTTTTATTTTGTTTTGTTTTTGCTTGGGCTTAGTTCCTTTGTATGTGTGTGTGATTTGATAATGACAAACAAGATTGTAGGATAATAAGTATAAACCACACAGTTTCCACCACCAGAGTTCCGTGTCCTATCTTCTCCTATTGTTTCATTAGAAACTTCCCTATTGTTTATCCTTCGGAGAGCATGGACCAAAGATCTTTACGGGATACAGAAGGTGGGAGTTCTGGCTTCTATAATTGCTTCTCTGCTGGACATGGGTGTTGTCAAGTCGGTCCATACCCCCACTTGGGCTTAATTCTTATCCTTAAGCAACTTTCAAAATAACAGACAATGTTTGCTAATGAAGCAATAAGAGACTATTACCTTAGAGATCCCTATCTCCGAAAAAGGTCTTGTGGAAAAGGGAGGTCAGGGAACATACCGGAAATGCAGTTAGGTCTTTAATCTACAAAGTTTTATATGTAAAACTATAAAACCTTATTGTTTGCAGAACTTCCAGTTGCAATGCATTTTCAGGTTTATTATCTGTTGAACAATAACTTTAATCATGGCTTAACATAGAAGAAAGTTAGAAAATCAGAGGAGGAAACTTAACATTCAGATACTTAGGGTTTCACTACTTGAAGTAATAATATTAAATCTTGGCTTTTACACTTCATGCTTTTTCTGACATATAAAATATGTGATATCATGTATAGTCTTTGCTTACATGAGATCAGACGGTACACACTGTGCTGTGGTCTGCCATTTTTCCCACACTAGCAATCTCCATCATAAGCATCGGCCTAATACTGCCAGTCAGTGGCTTGCTGTGCCTCGAGACACACAATCCCGTCACCCACTTGTCTAGTCCACTACGCCTGTCTTCACTTCCAGAGACTAGATAGCATCGTGGCTTAGCTCTGATGATACTTTTCAGGTACAAAGAAGTGGTGAGAAAAAGTACTAAAAACATCCCAGGACCAGTCAGTGGCGCACCTAGCTGAGTACGCAAGTTATAGTGTGCAAGGACCGGGGTTCAAGCCTCTGCCTCCCACCTGCAGGGGGAAGCTTCACAAGTGGCAAAGCCTGGCTGCAGTGTTTGCAGTCTCTGTCTTTCTTCCCTCCCCTCTCAATTCCTCTCTGTCTCTATCCAAGAATAAATAAACATAAAAAGACTTAAAAAACCAAAATATCCCAACATGATTTTTTTTCTCTCTCAAAAATGCTGGCTAGAAGATGCAATCTTAACATTACACCCCTCCCTCCCTCACCCCTAAAGTTTCGGAAGTGGCAACCCACGACGTGGAACAGGAAGGCCCTTTCTGCTGAATGTGGGCAGCTCTGTCAGGAGTCAGTGAATTAGAAGACACAGGATTTACTCTCCAAGAAGTCAGAATTGTAGCCCAAACAGTCACTTGAGTAGGGTGACCAGCTTATGTAACTGGTGATGCTCCTGCCATCTAAATGTGTGTTTTCTTTCACAAAGCAACCGAAGGAAATGAAGTCCACTGCTGGAAGCAAAGGAAATGAGGTAGGAAAGTTCTTCTTGGAGAACATTTTTCTTGACAATAATTTTCTGTCTTATTTTTACAAAACTCTAAACCTGCCCTTCTGTAGTTTTATACAAAGTCAAACTCGTGTGTATTGAATTACAAGCAAAAATAAAGATAGTATAAGAAGTTTTTAAAGGAGGAAATAAAAAATAATACTCTTAAAAAAAAGTATTGGGAGTCAGGCAGTAGTGCAGTGGGTTAAGCACACACAGTGTGAAGAGCAAGGATTGGTGTAAGGATCCCGGTTCGAGCCCCTGGCTCCCCACCTGCAGGGGAGTCGCTTCACAGGCAGTGAAGCAGGTCTGCAGGTGTCTGTCTTTCTCTCTCCCTCTCTGTCTTCCCCTCCTCTCTCCATTTCTCTCTGTTCTGTCCAATACAATGGAAAAAATGGCCACCAGGAGCCGTGGATTCAAAGTGCCAGCACTGAGCCCCAGCGATAATACTGGAGGAAGGAAGGAAAAAAAAAAAGACATTCCTATGACACATCGTGAAATATTTATTCCTACAGATGCTGCTCTGAGTATATATGGACCTGTCTTTGGGGCACATACCAATGTAAAGTGAACATTTTCCCTAGTCTCAAATACTCTTGAAGAACATGAGCTAAAGCGGTCCATGGGGCTGACTTTTACAGGTGTAATATATATACACATAAACCGTCTTTGCCTGTTATAAAGTATCTTAGAAATCACTTCTTTCCCACAGATAAGAGGTAAGTCTTGAGCTTCATGATATATTGTAGGAAAACCACAGGTGGAAAACAGTCCTATTACATTTTGTTATCAGCAATTTCACTCTTATACCTAAGATTTACTATTTCACTGGTGGAAAGAACAAATTTGTGCACACTGAAGTCAGTGTATGATTGAGAGTGGTCAGATACTGGGCGGAGTGGTCTTTGAGAAGCCTCTTTAGTTGACCTAGATGCCAAGATCAGCAGTGTGCTTGTCCTGAGTATTTGGAGGGAGAATTCCCGGAACTGAGACCTTGTTCTGATGGAAGCTGAAAATACGGTTCCTGACCAAAGACATGATGACTAGGTTTTGGATGTTTTTTTTTTTTCCCCCCTCTAAGTGTCAGGGCAGAAAATCCAGGACAGGTTTAAAGCCCTATAGATTCCTTTCTAACAATCTTTATTCCTGTCCTAAGATTGTTTACTAAATACCAGAGCCCCAGGAAAGATGACTTAAGCCTTCCTTCCTGGATAGAGTATGGATTTATTGTAGAACCGAGTTTCAAACTGGCCTCTACGGCCCCTGTATCCATTCCATGAAGAGAGCTTCAGCTTTTAAGGATCTGACAGTAAACAAAATACCTGGGAGAAAGATCTTCCCACCTTAAGTAAAACCAGAAAGGTTTTGCAAATTTCCTAACTTAAATAGTAACATTGTAAAAAAAATTAATATAAAATAAAAATCTTAAAACTAACTAAATAAAAATATTCACTGGCATTTCTGTATAGACAAAAATCTAAGTAAATCATCTTTTACTGAGAAGAAAACCAACAAATCATTTAACACTGTCTACCTATATTGCTTTGGATTGATTTCCTCTTATTTTCTTATTAAAAACAAAAGTAACATACAAAATAATTTTATTTCCTTCTTTTTTCCCCACAATTATACTAGTGCAGGATAATGTAAAGATGTTCTTCGAGCGCCCCCTGTTGATAGAATTTTAATATGACACCTAGATACATTGAAAACCCAGCCGGAGATAGAGATACAGTTCTTGTGGCTACTATTCATGGCTCTTGTAAATATGAAGTAGATACGATTGGTGTCAGATTTATTTCACGTAGGCAAACGGAGGCACGGAGTGGTCAAGTCACAGTTCAAACTGCTATGAAACTGGCAGTCCATGTCCTTTCCCACTGTCGCTGGCTTCCCACACCTCCTGGACATCCTTGGACAGCGTCCTGCCCCTTCACTTCATCACAGCCGCCCAGCTGCTGGGATCTCCATCAGGGAGCTCTCTGCAGGGTTTAGGGTAGTGCCTCACCACTTCACTTCCTCCTCCATTCCAGCTGCCGCGGCCACTGTCCTTCCCTTGCCCTTCTGCTCAAAAATCACACGGCTGGCTCCCTTATACCAGCGCCATTGGGAAAGTTAGAGGGGAATCACAGTGATGCTTCCGCAGAAGGGCTTATGGTCTGGGTGGGGGTAGGTAGCATAATGGTTCTACAAAGAGACTTTCTCGTGGTGCCCAGAGCTCTGAAATCTTAAGTTCAGTCCTCCCTCCCCCACCCCATGCCATGCCCCCCCCACCACCACTGTAAGCCAGAGTTGATTAGTGTTCTGGTAAGAAAGAAAGAAAGAAAGAAAGAAAGAAAGAAAGAAAGAAAGAAAGAAAGGAAGGAAGGAAGGAAGGAAGGAAGGAAGGAAGGAAGGAAGGAAGGAAGAGGAAAAGAAGAGAAAACAAAGGAAAAGAAAAGGCTGTTGTCTTATCTGCTGCGTGTATCATTTGGGGTGGAAATTGCACCAGTTTGGGCTCCACCTGTTGCAGGCAGCTAGCCTGTAGCCTCGCATAAGAGCCGCTTTAAACCGGAATCAATCAGTCTACACAGCACAGCACCTCTGAGGAGCAAGTGAGGTTAGAGGAGCGAATGTCAACGATGACGATGACGTGCTGTGAAGGCGGCTCCTATGCTTCTTCCTGGTCAGGGCAGCCTCTTGGTCTGCTCCCTCTGTCTGCAGCTTTGGGGGTGATTCTAAAGCTGAGATTTGACCTAGGATTAAAAAAAAAAAACCGAATTAAGGTTAGCAATTACTGAATCTTTCTCTCACCTTCGTTCTTTCCTTGAAAGTGTCGCCGTGAGGAGATGATTGAGTGGCGGCATCCTGAAGGCATCAGTCTGCCCTTGCGAAATACAGATCCCGGGGGAGTAGTAGCCTGTGGCCTGCAGCCCCAGCTCTAGCTCCCAGCTGGCTAGGGAGGGTGACTGCTGGAATCTGGAAGCTGAAGCTGCAGTCTCTTGAATTTGCAGCCGGTTTTAGCTGATAAATGACAGCATTAGCCACACAGAGAGGTGTTAGGTGATTTTGTTTATGTGGTGGAAAGTCTTGAAGCACAAAGAAGCTATTAGTAAAGCCTGGGTGACTTGAGTTTCATTTAACAAAATAGCCAAACAGATGTTCTTTCAAGGCTCAGTGTCCTCAAACACGGATACACCACCCACACACCAGCGGGCGCAAAGCATTTTCACGGGAAGTTGGTTGACTTCTGCCCTGATTTAAGTATCGGTGATGCTTTCTAAAGAGAGAGACGTCACTACCAGAGTAGCACCAACAACAAAGATTGTTTTTATGTGACACTTCCATACAGTTTGACTTTGCACGTTGGAAATCATATCATGTTCAATAAACTTTGATTCTGTGACGGGGTCCCTCTCTCTCATAGAATTATGCCATCATTTTCCGTGTTAGTGTTGCCTTCCTGCATATCAGATAGTGTCTAATACGCGATAGGTACGCAGTCTGTCAGGAAGAGACGCTGGGAAGTGAACAGTTTCTGCTAAACTGTTTCTGTAAACAGCAATAAAAACAGGAAAGCTGTGCTGAGTGCTTGTGCAGACCTTGAAAATGAAGAGCTACCTCTATGTTCAAGTGCACTGGTCAGCTCTTTCTTTTCTTTTGCAAATTTTTTCCTTGCTATGTCTTACAATTACATTATGATTTTTTTTTTTTCAAATAGAAAAGAGGAAGGGGAGCTGGGTGGTGGCACACCTGCCTGTGTGTGCCAGGGACCAGGGTTTGAGCCCCTGCTCCCCACTTGCAGGGGGGAAGGAAGCTTCACGAGCAGAGAAGCCGTTCCACGGGTCTCTCTCTCTCTGTGTGTGTGTGTCTCTCTTTTTAAAAAATTTTATTGTTTTCATGTATTTTTTTTCTTTTCCCTTTTTTCGTTGCTCTTGTTTTTTTATTGTTGTTGTTGTTATTATTGTCGTTGTTGGATAGGACAGAGAGAAATGGAGAGAGGAGGGGAAGACAGAGAGAGGGAGAGAAAGACAGACACCTGCAGACCTGTTTCACCGCCTGTGAAGCGACTCCCCTGCAGGTGGGGAGCCGGGGGCTCGAACCGGGATCCTTGCGCCGGTCCTTGCACTTTGCGCCATGTGAGCTTAACCCAAGGCACTACCGCCCGGCCCCTCTCTCTCTCCTTTTCTACCTCCCCCTTCCCTCTCGATTTCTCTCTGTCCTATCCAATAAGTAAAATAATAACAGCAACAATTATAAAAGAATTTTTTTATATAAAAAGGAAGAAAGAAAGAAAGAAAAAGAGTAAGGGGAGCGGAAATAGACTACAGACCTGAAATTGCTCCCAGTGCTACGAGGACCAGGCTTAAACTCGAGTCCTGTGTGTGTCGAAGCAGGTGCACTACCCAGATGAACTATTTTGCCTGCCAACAGCGTCAGTGCAAAGGTTCCTAGACTCAAGTGGAGGCTGGGGAGCTGCCAGTCCCGTCAGAGCCCCCACAGAGCTGGCAGTGAGCCCGGTGCTCGGTGCTCGGTGATGGCTGTGCTCTCTCCCCAGGCCACCACGTTCTCATGCGATCTGAGGAGTCCAAATTCGTCTGCTCAGGTCCTGTGGGCGCGTCTACGTCAGGGCAGAAAGCTACGTCGTTCTTTGAGTAGTTTGTTAACTTGGTTGGGACAGATGGTATGTGGTCTCCATCTGTGTGCTTGCCTGGGGCCTCTCAAATACACAACAGGTTTGCATCATCCTGTCTACCACCGCACGGCGAGAATGTGACGGAAACCGTGGGTGAGCCAGGAAAGTAAGGCATTCTTCCCTTGTCTTGGTGCTTAGCGTAGTGGAGTGCAGTGAGACGCCTGTGGTGCAGGAAATGTGCAAGCCAAGCGGCCGCACGTCAAGTAGAAAGTACATATGGGCCGGGCGGTGGCGCACCTGGTTGAGCGCACATGTTGCGATGCTCAAGGACCCGGGTTTAAGCCCCCAGTGCTCACCTGCAGGGGGAAAGCTTTGCGAGGGATGAAGCAGGGCTGCAGGTGTCTCTCTCTCTCTCTCCCTCTCTACCACCCCCTTTCCTCTTGATTTCTGACTATCTCTATCCAGTAAATAAATAAAGATAATACAAAAAAAAAAAGCCAGAAAGCACATGGTACCATGGGCAATAACCCAGTCTGTCCCCCCACCTGCAGAGGGGAAGCTTCACGAGTGGCCAAGCATTTTTGTAGATCTCTCTCGTTCTCTCTCTCTCCCCCTTTCAATTTTTCTCTGTCCTAACAAAAACAAATAAAAGGGGAGGGAAAAGGACTCTTGGGAACAGTGGACTTGTCATGTAGACACGGAACCCCAAATAGCCCTGGTGGCAATTAAAAAGGGAAAAAAAAGTGTGAGACCAGGGAGATAGCATAGTGGTTTGTGCACCAGACTTTCAAGCCTGAGACTCTAAAGGTTGCAGGTTCCATCTCTGGCCTTTTTCTAATTCATTGAAAGAAGATAAATTAAACATCTGGGGATGGAAAAAACTCGCCTGTTTGGTGTTCTGCTTTGCAGCGTGTAGGAACCAGGTGGGAGCCTCCTCCCCATTGCAGTGGGAGAGCTTGGGTGGTGCTGTGACCTTTTTCACACTCTGCCTCTGTTTCCATCAGAAAATATTTATTTATTCCCTTTTGTTGCCCTTGTTGTTTTGTATTGTTGTAGTTATTATTGATGTCGTCATTATTGGATAGGACAGAGAGAAATGGAGAGAGGAGGGGAAGACAGAGAGAGGGAGAGAAAGACAGACACCTGCAGACCTGCTTCACCGCCTGTGAAGCGACTCCCTGCAGGTGGGGAGCTGGGGGCTTGAACCGGGACCCTTACACTGGTCCTTGTGCTTCGCACCACATGCGCTTAACCCGTTGTGCTACCGCCCGACTCCCTCCATCAGAAAATATTTTAATTAAATATGTTGATAGTGAAAAACAACATACATATGTGTCTGAAAGGTGGTTATGTTTGTTCAACATGAGGGCTAAACATAAACCAACTACTCCGTCTCTTGCTAAGCCCAAGAAACAGACATTTGTTTATTTCAGTGTGGGAGCAGGGGGTGGGGGGAGGAAGCTACTGGAAAGGCTGTTAGGTGTTACAGACGTCCTGGGGGTAATTTCAGGTGTGGCTGAATGGGATGCGCAGGCAGAATCTCATTAACAGCAATTTCCGCTAACCCACTCAGGAGCCTAGGGCTCGTGCAGCAGCTCCCAGCTCCTGTGGGATGTCGCCCAAGGAGGAATTTTCAGTCTCTGCTTCGGCCTCAGTAGCAAGTCCTGATCATCCATAAAGCGTCCTCGCCTAATTGGCATCCGTATCCCAGGTTCCGCTTGGATTGTTCCAGATGTGATCTGAATGGATTGTCGCCGACACAGATCTGACTCCGCTCCCCGACCCCACTCCATGATCCCACAGCACTATTGTTTTTATTATTATTGAAGCTTTCTGTAGCATCGGAAACTGTCAGCTTGCTCTTGAGGCTAAGTGCAGCACAGACGCACCCACCCGGCGAGCCTCACGACCTCCACACTGGGGTCTTGTTGAAAGGCAGAGGCTGGGTGGGTCAGGGGTGGAGACCGACACCCTGATTCCCACCCAGACTTGAGGGGAGGAACTTCTACCGCTGATGCTGCTGAACCCAGAGCAAGGCTCCATCGGAGTTCATCAGGGGGTCATGGGAGACAGCATCATGGCTCTGCAAAAGACTCTCATGGTCCCAGGTTCAACTCCTCCTCACCACCATAAGCCAGAGCTGAGTGGTGCTCAGGGCATAAAACAAAAGTTCATGAAGAACAAACAACGGCTTGATTCATCCCTTCTATTTATTTGTTGAACAAACTGAGCTTAATGTGTCCGTAATTCTCTTGTTTGCATTTTCTGTTTTCTTCTGAGTTCTTTTTCGTATCTATATTTCATATGAGAGCCTTTGTCTGGTGCCGAATATCCATTAGCTGGTGCTTATAAGAAAATCACACACACACACACACACACACACACACACACGCTGTCAAGAAGTTGTGCGTGTGTAGTGGGGATTGATACTGAAAGATGATCATCAACCTGGCTATCTCTTGAAAAACTCTATCCTATGAAAGGCAGTGTTTGTAGAATGCTCCTGGGCCTGGCCCTCCTCTCAAATTCCTTGTGTAGGTATTTCAAAAGGGACAAAGGGCTTCCTTGTAGCCTCTCCCCCCCCCCCCCCCCCCAGAGCACTGCTTATCTCTGGCTTATGGTGGTGCAGGGATTGAATTTGGGACCTTGCAGCCACAGACATGAGAGTAGTTTTGCATAACCATTATGCTATTTCCCCAGCCCTTTCATAGCTTTTTACAGTGTCTTAAAAAAAACAACATTTTATTGATTTTGATGAGAGGAGAAATACAGGCAGAGACAGAGACTAGAACCCTGCTCAGCTCTAATTTCTGGTGGTGCTGGGGATTGAACCCAAGACCTTGAAACCTCAGGTATGAAAGTCTTTATGCATAACCACTATGCTATCTCTCCAGCCCACGGTATCTCTGTATGTTCAGCACAGCACCTCACCCTTGTCCTCGGCTTGGCCCTGCACCCAGAATGCAGAATGCCCTCCAGTTCTTCTTGATTTTTTAATTTTTAAATTACCTTTATTTATTGGATAGAGATAGGCAGAAATTGAAAGGGAAAGGGGTGATAGAGAAGGAGAGAGACACCCGCAGCCCTGCTTCACCACTTGCAAAGCTTTCCCCCTGCAGGTGGGGACTGGGGGCTTGAACCCAGGTCCTTGTGCATCGTAACATGTGTGCTCAACCAGGTGCGCCACCACCTGTCCCCCCTCCAGTTCTTCTGTGTCAGGAAATTGTGAGGATGTGGTAGAGCCTGACAGGGCTTGACCTGAGGAGTGTGTCTATCCTGTCAGTCTCTCTCTCTCTACTGAGAGGTTGAGCAAAGAGGGACAGGAGTAACCCCAAAGGTTTGCCCTGTCTTATCAGACTCCCTGCCTCACAAAGCACACTGAGTTCCTGATACTACGGCCATTAGATAAAAAGAAAGGGGGAGATGTCGGAAAATTGTGAGGATGTGGTTGAGCTTGGCAGAGCTTGACTTGAGGGGACATCCATCCTCTCGTCTTATCAGACTCCCTGCCTCACAAAGCACCCTGTATCCCTGATACTATGGCCTGCTCCCTTATTACCTACATAATCATTGTTTTGTCTGAAAGATCCCCACCCATTCCATTCCTTTGATGTATCTTCTTTCTATCCTGAAGACCCTCCCTGCCTCCAGGGTAATATTAATGCTACCAGTTAAAACCTTCGCAACAGTTGCTAAGGAAGTTCCTAAAATTTCCAGCCCTTTTTGCCTTTCTCCACCCCTTTCCTAACCATTTCCATTTCTGACTTGCCACTTCTGGGTCCAACCTTTAAAAGCCTGGGCTCCCTGATTAATAAAGAATCGAATTGCCTCACCACCACGAGCTCTGTTCATGAGTCATCTCCCTCACGTCACTGAGTGAGTAGCAGCCCAGGCTGGCTCTGGTCACGTTCTCTCCAATCCAGAGAGCACGCACCCAGGAAGAGGCACCCCCACACTAGCTCAGCACTTCTGATTCACCATAAGCCTTCAGTGCTGAGCCAGGGTTAGGGAGTGGTGAGGGCCTCACTGCATGGTTTGGAGTGCTTAATACCTCTTCTTGTTCTGCTCTTTACTTGGAGACACCAGGGGCTCAATAATTATAACTCTTGGGCTGTGACCCTCAGGGTCTTTCTTTGCCAGTTTCACTCAAACTGCCCTCCTATCTCTCCAGGATCCAGATGATAGTTTCACATCACTGGAAAGCAAATCAAACTCTAGATGTTACCTTCTCAGAGCCTTTGGAAGGAGCAATGGAAAACAGATGCTTTTCATCCTCCAGATGAAATATTTAACCAGAATGTTGCTTTATCTTTAAAGAAGTTGTGAAACTGACTTGTTTGTGCTATGTCTTCACACATAGGGCTTTCTTTTCTTAAAGTTGGTAAAGGAAAAGGTTGATTTTAAAAATCAGGGGCCGAGTGGTTGCACATCTGGTTGAGCACACATTATAATGCTGTGCAAGGACCTGGGTTCGAGCCCCCAGTCCCTACCTGTGGTGGGAAAGCTTCATGAGAGGTGAAGCTGGGCGGCAGGTGTCTCTCTGTCTCTCTCCCTCTCTATCTTTATCTCTATCCCCTTCCTCTCTATTTCTGGCTGTCTCTAGTCAATAAATGAATAAAGATAATCAGTTTCTTTTTCAAAGTCTAGCTGAATTTCAGAGATAAAAATATACTGGGATTTTAAAATCCACAAAGTATCTTATTTTAGATGTTGGTAGAAAGGAAGATTGCTCAAACTCTGTACAGTCCTCTAAATAGCTTTTAAAAGAATGGGGGCGGGGGTGCTGTTTCATAAGAGGAAGTGTTTGGGAGGGCCGGGGAGATAGCATAGTGGTTACACAAAAGAATACTTATGCCCGAGGCAGCAAAGGAAGTATTTGAGAGCATTTACTTTGAGAATTTTTGAAATTTTTGTAGAGCTATGTCCAGCAATTGTCTTTCTTTCTCTTTTAGGGATGTCACATGGTGACTGAAGAGCTCCATTCCATAACCTTTGAGACACAGATCTGCCTCTACGGGTTGACCATAGATTTGGAGGTCAGTGTTGTAAGGAGCACACAGTGACTATAGATAACATGAAAATCCAGGATTTTCTAGGTTTTATCACATTTTTCGTGTCTTATTTTGTTTTAAAATACAGAAGTAATTAGGGGCCGGGTGGGTGGTAGCACACTGGGCTAAGCATACACGGCAGAAAGCGCAAGGACCTACACAAGGATCCCGGTTCAAGCCCCTGATCCCCACCTGCAGGGGGAGTCACCTCACAAGCAGTGAAGAAGGTGTCTCTGTCTTTTTCTCCCCCTCTCTGTCTTCCCCTCCTCTCTCAATTTCTCTCTATCCAACAACAACAACTGCAATAATAACAGTAATAATAACAAAATGGAAAAAATGGCCTCCAGGAGCCCTGGATTTGTAGTACAGGCACCAAGCCCTAGTGATAACCCTGGAGGAGTAAAAAAAAAAAAAAAGAGAGAGAAGAGGGAGTCGGGCGGTAGCACTGTGGGTTCAGCACAGGTGGCACAAGGACCAGCGTAAGGATCCCGGTTTGAGCCCCCCCAGCTCCCCACCTGCAGGGGAGTCTCTTCACAGGTGGTGAAGCAGGTCTGCAGGTGTCTGTCTTTCTCTCCCCGTCTCTGTCTTCCCCTCCTCTCTTCATTTCTCTCTGTCCTATCCAACAATGAACAACATCAACAACAATAATAATAACCACAACAAGGCTACAACAACAAGAGCAACAAAAGGAGTAAAAAATGGCCTCCAGGAGCGGTGGATTCATGGTGCAGGCACCGAACCCAGCAATAACCCTGGGTTATTTAAAAAAAAAAAAAAGAGGGAGAGAGAAATACATTTCCTGAAATCTTTCCATATAATGATATATTTGAAATTTTTAACTTGTACGTGGCCAGGTGATGGTGCACCTGGTTAAATATACACATACCACAGCATGCAAGGACCTGGGTTCAAGCCCCACCTGCAGGGGCAAAGCTTCACAAGCGGTGAAGCAGGACTACAGGTGTCTCTCTGTTTCTCTCCATCTCTATCTCCCCTTCCTCTCTCCATTTCTTTGTCTCTATCCAATAATAAGTAAATTAAAAAAAAATTTATAACATGTACTAAAATTCTTCCAGAAGGAAAATTCTTTCTGATGTAGTAAGTAAAAGTAAATGAAAGCGGGGCCAGGTGGTGACACACTTGCTTGAGATACATGATACAATGCTCAAGGACCTGGGTTCAAGCCCCCGGTCCTCTTACAGGGGGAAAGCTTTTCAAGTGGTGAAGTAGTATTACAGGCGTCTCTCTGTCTCTCTCCCTCTCTATCACCACCTTCTCTCTCGATTTCTGTTTGTCTCTATACGATAAATAAATAAATATGATTTTTTAATTAAATAAATGAAAATAATATGAAGACTACATTAGACTAATCAATATTCAGCTCAAAGAAGAAATAAGTCAGACATCAAATTGACCATAACTGACTATGAGTTTCTTTCTTTTCTGTATTATTATTATCGCCTCCGGGGTTATCACTGGGTTTCAATGGCCGCACTATGAATCTACTGCTCCTGGCTGCCATCTTTTTTCCATTGTTGTTATTGTTGTTGCTGTTATTGTTGTTGTTGGATAGGACAGAGAGAAATGGAGAGAGGAGGGAAAGACAGAGGGGGGGAGAGAAAGACAGACACCTGCAGACCTGCTTCACCGCCTGTGAAGCGACTCCCTTGCAGGTGGGGATCCTTGCTCTCCACACTGCACTCAGTCCAGTGCACTACCAGCCGACTTCCTGTATTATCATTTTAATTTATTTTTTGTCATCATCAGAGCATCACTACTCTGTGTTTACACAATTGCACAAAAGTTCACTTCAGTGCCGGAGTTCAGTGCCATTGTTCGGGGAGCTAGTACCTGGGTCACAGAAATGGCAAAACAGTCCGAGGGCCCCGACTGCAAGCTTCTTGCAGGCAGCGCCGCAGGACTCTCTCGCCTCTCCTCTAGCACAGTTCCCGCTGCGTGGTAGATGTCCAACCTGGTTATCAGCTGAAGGAGTATATAAAAATGAGCGTGCGAGTGAGTCCGATTCCACACACCCTGGCCTGGTTCCTCTCTGTTTTAAAATTCTGCCTTTGCTCTTTTATTGTGATGAACGTGAAGATGTTCGTAAGGTCGTGCATTGATTTGCTCCTCATCTCTCTCCTAAATTTCTGTTTCTGTAAGCTGTGGCAAGTTCTTTAGCCGAATATTTTACTGTTTATAACAGTTTAGCCTTTGTCAGAAAAGACTACAGCTAGCTGAAAAAAAAAACCTCCCAGACTAGTCTGTGAAACCCTGTTTGTTTGTTTGTTTGTTTGTTTCAAAAGGTAGAAAACTGCCGTATGAATGTTAGTAAAAGCTGAATTCTACAACAGCATACCAGACAACTCTTTCTCTCTGGGATGCTTTGGGTCCCAAAACTGCTGGACCCTTCACCGTCCGTCCCCGTTACGTTTCTCATCACTAGAGCTGACTCACTAAATATCGGGTCATACTTGGAGTATGTTGATGCATTCTTGAGACCAATTTGTAAATCAGAATTTTTTGCTGTAACTTAGAAGAGGATTGCTGGTCAGTCAATTGGAGCTCCAATTATCTGCATCTTAGGAAGTATGCGGTCTGAGGTAGCACCCAGGCTGGCAAGGTGTCGGGGAGATGACACAGGAACTGGCAGGACACACAGAAAGCAGTATAGCTGTTTCTCTCCCTGTCCCTCCCAGAGCCTCCACAAACCCTGGTAGGAACCAGAGCAGAGCCGACATCACCGCCGGATACGTGAGGCTTACTAAATGGAGTTCTTCAAAGGGGAGGGTCACAATAAGATCACTGGGAAGTGGGTCTCCCTGTAATAACTGTGCTTTTTTTTTTTTTTGTCTCTTGTTTTTGAACCAGACCAACTCACTGCCTGTGGTGATGATTTCCAATGTCAGCCAGCTGCCTAACGCCTGGGCTTCCATCATTTGGTATAACGTGTCGACCAGTGACTCCCAGGTAGAATTTCTACTCCTCTCTTTCTCTTCTTTTAAAACTTTTCCATTTGTTTTACTGTCAACAAAATCCTTTTGCATCAAAAGATTTACAGAGATCTGTCTATTGACATCTGTGCCTGTGTACACACACACACACACACACACACACACACACAGAAGCATGTCTTGGTGTTTTGTTTTGTTTTTTTCTTCAGAATTCTATTATTTTTCCTTATTGTATGAGTTATCTCTCAATTTAAAGTAAGATGTCCTTATGTAACTCTCTCCTGAGAGTTATTTATTTATTTATTTTTATTTTTTATTTAGTTATTGGGGAATTAATGTTTTACATTCAACAGTAAATACAATAGTTTGTACATGCATAACATTCCCCAGATTCCCATTTAACGATACAACCCCCACTATGTCATTTATCATCCTTCATGGACCTGTATTCTCCCCACCCACCCATCCCAGTGTCTTTTACTTTGGTGCGATACGCCAATTCCAGTTCAGGTTCTACTTGTGTTTTCTTTTCTGATCTTGTTTTTCAACTTCTGCCTGAGAGTGAGATCATCCCATATTCATCCTTCTGTTTCTGACTTATTTGACATAACATGAATTTTTCAAGGTCCATCCAAGATCGGCTGAAAACGGTAAAGTCACCATTTTTTACAGCTGAGTAGTATTCCATTGTGTATATAGACCACAACTTGCTCAGCCACTCATCTGTTGTTGGACACCTGGGTTGCCTCCAGGTTTTGGCTATTACACATTGTGCTGCCAAGAACATATGTGTACACAGATCTTTTTGGGTGGGTGTGTTGGGTTCCTTAGGATACATCCCCAGTAGAGGAATTGCAGGGTCGTAGGGTAGGTCCATTTCTAGCCTTCTGAGAGTTCTCCAGACTGTTCTCCACAGAGGTTGGACCAATCTCCTGAGAGTTTTAACTAGCTAGTGGGATAGGCAGATGTGTTGTTTCTGAGAGTCTAGGCAGCTTCTGTAGCTCACCGTCCTGTAGTTCAGCTACCTGGATCGCAGGGAGACTCTGCCCCAGAATTCCATGTATGACTCTCGAGTTTTCCTTCTCAACTATTTCTGACCACACCCTGTGCCCACTGCCTCTCCTACCAAGGTAGAGCATTCCAAACAGATGACCAGATTACTCATCAGTGTTGCCTAAGATAACGCAAAAGGTATCGTTTATTATAAGCTTAATCCATTCCATTTCAAGTTGGGTTTCACCGCCATCTGGTGGTGATTTAAGACACTGATCAACAATTGACTTCTAGTCACAAAGAAAACAGAAAGTAAATATTCTTTTAGAGAGACAGCAGGGAAGGGAGTGCCAAAGGAGGGAGGGTGGGAGAGGGAGAGGGAGAGAGAGGGAGAGGGAGAGGGAGGGAGGGAGAGAGAGAGGGAGAGGGAGAGGGAGGGAGGGAGAGAGAGAAAAGAGAGAGAGGGAGAGGGAGGGAGGGGGAGAGAGAAAGAAAGAGAAAGAGAGAGAGAGGGATAGGGAGGGAGGGGGAGAGAGAGTTGAGAAAGAGAAGAGCCAGCGTTTTTCTCTTAGTTTTTCCTACAAACCTCAGTGTGTTGTCAAGGAAACCACCAGATCTAGAGAAAATAGGTCACAAGTAAATAGCAAGATTTCTTTCTAATTCAAAGCAAATGTTTCCTCCAAAGAGAAGAATCCTTCCAGTTTAGCCCCTAGCAATCACTGGGTGCTCCGAGAGTCTGAAGCAGAGACGACTGGACAAAGTCCCTTCCTCCTCTTAACCTGCAGCCAGAAGCTTCTCACTAGCACAGTCACTGGGTCTTTAACACAAGGAACTGCCCAAACCATCACTCTGAGGAGGCTCACCTGTTCAGAGCTTTGACAGAAGGTGGGAGGGCAGGTGAGAAGCTTCTCTCTTCCCCAGCCCCAGAGTGCAATTATGGCGCACCTAGCCTCCTTCAGTACAGCCTCTGATCACACACTCACACACACTCACACACACTCACACACACTCTCACACACACTCACACACACTCTCACACACTCTCACACACTCTCACACACACTCACACACACTCTCACACACACACTCACACACACTCACACACACTCTCACACACACTCACACACACTCTCACACACACTCTCACACACACTCACACACACTCTCACACACTCACTCTCACACACACACTCACACACACTCATTCACACACTCACACACACACTCACACACTCACACACACTCTCACACACTCACTCTCACACACACACTCACACACACTCATTCACACACTCACACACACACTCACACACACTCTCACACACACTCACACACACACTCACACACCCTCACACTCACACACACTCACACACACTCACACACACTCACACACACTCACACACACACTCACACACCCTCACACTCACACACACTCACACACTCACACACACACACTCATTCACACACACACACACTCACACTCACAAACTCACACACACTCACACACACACTCACACACACTCACGCACACACTCACACACACAATCACACACACACTCACACACACTCACACACACTCATTCACACACACACTCACACACACACTCACACACACACACTCACACACACACTCACACACAATCACACACACACTCACACACACACTCACACACACACTCACACACACTCACATACACACACTCACACACACACACTCACATACACTCACACACACTCATTCACACACACACTCACACACACACTCACACACACTCATTCACACACACACACACTCACAGACACTCATTCACACACTCACACACTCACACACACACACACTCACACACACACACTCACACACACACTCACACACACACACTCACACACACACTCACACACTCACACACACTCACACACACACACTCACACACACACACACTCACACACACACACTCACACACACACACTCACACACACACACACACACACTCACACACTCACACACTCACACACACACACTCACATACACACACTCACACACACACACTCACATACACTCACACACACTCATTCACACACACACTCACACACACACTCACACACACTCATTCACACACACACACACTCACAGACACTCATTCACACACTCACACACACAGTCACACACACACTCACACACACACACTCACACACACACTCACACACACACTCACACACACTCACACACACTCACACACACTCACACACACACACACTCACACACACACACACACACACACACACACTCACACACACTCACACACACTCACACAGAGATATTGCAATCTCTGCTTCTGGACAAGGAATCTGGAGGTGCAGACCATATGTTTCCCCTGAAAATTATGCACAGCTGTTTATAGACTCAAGCTGAACAAATGGAAACTAGAACATAATTTCCCTTCATAATTCTTTGCTGTTTCAAAACTCAAGCTCCTAGCTCCTAGTGTGTGTGCGTGCGCGTGCATGTGCGTGTGTGTGTGTGTGTGTGTGTGTGCGTGTGCGTGTGTGTCTTATGTTATCCAGTGTTCCACTTATCTTGAGTTCTTTTAGGTCCATGAATAGTTACCTAGGAATTCTATTTCTCCCCTTCCTGTTTTTCACTTTGTCTTGGATGCTGCATCCTCATGACTCCTCCCTTCTGAACATGTCATGAATTGGTTTCTTCCTCTGCTAACCAGCTGAGCTCAAGTTCACCAAAAGTTTTTCTCAGTTTGTCCCTCCATCTCGAGTTACCTGTGTCGGCTTTCACACGCTCTGTTTTGCAGTAATCTGGGACATTGTCTTTTCCCCCTTTATTTATTTAACCAGTCATTATATAATCACCAGAGCTTTGCCATTCCAGGATGCCTTTTTCAGAGGGAGAGAAGGATAGATCAAGAGAGAGATAGAGAGAGAAAGAAAGAAACCAAAGCACTGAAGCTTTCTTTAATGCAATGAGGACCAGACTCAAACTGTAGTCACACACACACACACACACACACACACACACACACACACACAGCAAAGCAGCACAGGGACCAAGTGAGCGGTCTCAACAGCCCTGGGACAACGTCTTCTGTCCACCGTTGCTGACTTGGTTTCTGATACAAAATAAGATTGTTTGCAGTTGATGACACAGTGTAACGGTTATGCAAAAAAATCTCCTGCCTGAGGCTCCTAAATCCCAGGTTCAGTCCCCTGCATCACCGTAAACCAGACCTGAGCAGAGCTCTGGTTAAAGAAAAAAAATTCATTTATGCAGAATGAAATCAGAAAACAGTATGTTACTACGCATAAAACCAGCATCCCAGGCTAATTCCGGATCCATATTTTAGAGCTGCTTTCCTCAGTTTGACATTTGACTACCGTGTGCTTTGTGTTGTTTCAGCCACGGCAGAGTTCATAAAACCCGTGACAAGTTGACTAAATGGCATGAGAGAGATTTTGCTAAATATATATATATATATATATGGGGAGTCAGGCAGTAGCGCAGTGGGTTAGGCACAGGTGGCACAAAGGACCGGCGTAAGGATCCCGGTTTGAGCCCCCGGCTCCCCACCTGCAGGGGAGTCGCTTCACAGGTGGTAAAGCAGGTCTGCAGGTGTCTGTCTTTCTCTCCCCCTGTCTGTCTTCCCCTCCTCTCTCCATTTCTCTCTGTCCTGTCCAACAACGATGACATCAGTAACAGCAATAGTCATAACTACAACAATAATACAGAAAGGGCAACAAAAGGGAATAAACCAATATTCAAATATAATTTAAATATATATATATGATTTCTCCAGAGTGATAATCTGTTTCTCATAAATAAATAAAAATAAATTTAATATTTTTTTCTTTTTTTTTTGCCTCCAGGGTTATTGCTGGGGCTCAGTGCCTGTACCACGAATCCACTGCTCCTGGAGGCCATTTCTCCCCCTTTTGTTGCCCTTGTTGTTGTAGCCTTGTTATGGTTATTATTATTGTTGTTGATATCATTTGTTGTTGGATAGGACAGAGAGAAGTGCAGAGAAGAGGGGAAGACAGAGAGGGGGAGAGAAAGACAGACACCTGCAGATCTGCTTCACCGCCTGTGAAGTGACTCCCCTGCAGGTGGAGAGCCGGAGGCTCGAACCTGGATCCTTATGTCCATCCTTGAGCTTTGCGCCACGTGCACTTAACCCGCTGCGCTATGGCCCGACTCCCAATAATTTTCATAACAGAGTATCAGTCTGAGTTTTCCAGTTGTCTTGAAATAGAAAGCAGCACCTACCCATGTTTAGCCTCCAGGTGCACAGTGAGTTGAGTGGATGCCATGTGCACTCAGAGTGATCCCCACCAAAGCGACAGCTGGCCGGGCCTCTTCTCACAGAATCGCCATCCCCTTTTTCATAATGAGAATATTTCAGGACTGTCCTCTCATCGACCTCCAAGCATATATAGAACAAACTGTATCATTAGCTGTCATTAAATTCCCACGATTATGACTGAAATTTTCTACTCACAGACAAACACATATCCCTCCCTTCACCTCCCAGATCCTAGCAGCCACTCTGCTGGTTTTCCTGTCTCTGTGAGCTCCACATTTTCAGTCATCTGTCCAGTTATTTGCCGGAAAATACTGAATATTCTCTGTGTGGACAAACAGTTGACAGTCCAGGGAGTGTTCAAGAGGCGTTCAGTGACTCCTTAGAGGACGTGGTGGGCTCCTGTATGATATTAGGCTCGAGCCACAAATAACTCTGTTACTCTCCAAATTTATCAGAGATGGTGTATAAGTACCGTCCATTTAGACAGGCCTACAGGGGTTCAAAAAGGAATTCTATGGGCTCCAGGTGGTTGAGCACACGTTACAGTGTTCAAGCCCCTGGTCCTCACCTGCAGGGGGAAAGCTTCACGAGTGATGAAGCAGGGCTGCAGGGGTCTCTCTCCCTCTCTATCTCCCTCTCCCTTCTCAATTTCTCTCTGTCTCTATCCAACAATAAATAAATAAATTTTAAAAAAAGAGAATTCTAGGTATTAAGTGTCCATCGACAGGATTTCACAGTTTCTCCTTTGATTCCTAAGTCTGATCCCCGTTATTATTATTATTACTCTGTTTCAGAACTTGGTTTTTTTCAACACTCCTCCCTCCGCCACTCTGAGTCAGCTGCTAGAAGTGCTGAGCTGGCAGTTCTCATCGTATGTGGGTCGTGGCCTTAATTCAGACCAGCTCAACATGCTGGCAGACAAGCTGACAGGTAAGAGTGGGTAGGTATGAACCACCTGTCTCTGTCTTAGCTCTCAAGGGTGTGAAGGGGCACTGGTAACAATACCACTAGCAGTGGTTGCCATGATTTATCGAGAGCCTCGTGTATGGTCAGGCATGGACCTATATACTGTATCATCTTTATTTCTCATAAGAGTTCTTTGAGAGAGAGAGAGAGAGAGAGAGAGAGAGAAGCCAGCGTTTTGTACGTGTGTGAGTTCACCACTTCGGAGGCACCTTACCTGGCAAATCATTTCCGTTCAGATAGGAAAGCAGCAAATCAGACCGTCTGACGCCACCCCGCTCCCCCTATGCCATCGCACCCCCCACCTGGTGTTGTGATTTGAACCTGGGCGACTCGGACTCCAAGGTGTGCGCCCTACCCAGTAAGCTGTGTCTCATACTCAGGAAGGCACTGTTCTGGCCTTTTAATAAGTGAAGATACTCAGTTCCAAAGGGCAAGTAACGTGCCACGGTTGCATGGGTCTTAATGAGTCCTAATTAATATCACAGTGGTCGTTAGCTCAACTGGAAATTTAGTAAGGATTTCATGACTCCCAGATAAGACTTGATTCTGCATACCAGGATAGTCTCTGCTTTAATATTTCTAAAGATGCAAAACCGAGTCACTGAAACTCCTGATAGTGACTATAAATCGTTTTTTTTTTTTTTCGAAAAAACTTAATGATAATCTGTATTTTGACAAGTCTGAGGTGAGCATATCTTGTGCAGAAAAAAAAAAGTTGAAATAGATTTCTTATTCATTTCTAGTCCAAATAGAGCCAAGGTACATATAAGTGGTAGTAGAACTATGTGTAACGTGATCAGGTTTAACTTAGTAGTGACAGTGGACCACCATGTCCACCTGTGACCTCATTAGCAGGCGTTCAGTAAATCAGAATATCACCAAAGTCACTTGACATAGACAGCTTTTTAACACCCATGTAACATTGGTCCTTCAATAGCTATATGCTAATCGGCAGCCAGACTTTTAAATATATAGGACTGACAATGGCTATATCCTCTCAGATCTTCGTCATGTTGATCTTATGAGAAACCTTCCCTTAGATGTTTAGATAAAAGCTCTTGCATGGGAGTCAGGTGGTAGCGCAGCGGGTTAAGCACACATGGCGTGAAGTACAAGGACCAGCATAAGGATCCCGGTTCGAGCCCCCAGCTTCCCACCTGCAGGGGAGTCGCTTCACAGGCGGTGAAGCAGGTCTGCAGGTGTCTGTCTTTCTCTCTCTCTCTCTCTCTCTGTCTTCCCCTCCTCTCTCCATTTCTCTCTCGTCCTCTCCAACAACAGTGACATCAATAACAACAATAATAACCACAACGATAAAAAAAAATAAGGGCAATAAAAGGGGAAAAAACAGCCTCCAGGAGCAGTGGATTCGTGGTGCAGGCACCAAGTCCCAGCAATAACCCTGGAGGAAGAAAAAAAAAAAAAGCTCTTGCATCCTTTCATGACCCTCAATGAAAACAGTCAGTGGTTCCTTGTTACCTACTGACTCTCTGTCTCGTAATAGGCAGCCACCGTGGTCATCTGGCTCCGTCTATAAACTTTATGTTCACTCACCCAAATTGGCTTCTCTTACTGTCCACACATAAATACAGCGTCAGTCCCCCCAGGCCTTGGCCTACACTATTCCTGCTACTGGATTGGCCTTCTTCCACTTTCCTGACTATTTATCGCCTTCCCATTCATGGGAAGCTGGTGCTAGAAATTACTCCTTCCTAGATCTGTTTTTGACTCTTTCACTGAAAAGAAAATAAGCCATACCAGAAAATAAGCTATCTTGGCTGTTCCTAGCATTAAGTACCTTGTAAACACAGAGCAGGTGCTTGGCAAATTTTTTGATTTTGATTTCTAGATTACACACCAAATTAAAGAGTCTGACTGTTTAATAACTGTATGATTCTTTTCTTTCATTTTAGCTCAAGCGAGCTACAGCGATGGTCATCTCACCTGGGCCAAGTTCTGCAAGGTATAAAGAGGAAATGGGGAAACATCATTTAGATTTTTTTTTTTTCAAATCAAAGTAATTCTTAGCTCTCTGGCTTATGGTGATGCTGAGAATTGAGCCTGGGGCCTTGGAACCTTGGGCATAAAAGTCTTTTGCAGAACCACTATGCTGTCTCTCTAGCCCTAGATAATCTTTTTTCAAGTTCTTTTTTTTTTAAGATTTTATTTATTTATTCATGAAGATAGAAGGAGAGAGAAAGAACCAGACATCACTCTGGTACAGTACATGTGCTGCCAGGGATTGAACTCAGGACCTCATGCTTGAGAGTCCAATGCCTCATCCACTGCTCCACCTCCCAGACCACTCAATAGTTCTCCTTTATAAGATTCTGTATAGTAATAATCTGAGATGTTAAACATCTCCTAGATTCAATTATGTTAGGCAAATAAATAGCTTGGGGTGAGCTGGTGGTGCACCTGGTTAAGCGCACACATTTCAGTGTGTAAAGACCAGATTCAAACCCCTGGTCCTCACGCGTGGTGAAGCAGGGCTGCAGGTGTCTCTCTGTCTCTTGTCCTCTCTATCTCCCTCTCCCCTCTCAATTTTTCTCTGTCTCTATCCAATAATAAGTAAACAATAAAAATAATTTTTAAAATGACATTACTGGTGGCTTCAGCAATTAAAGATAGTGAAACAATTAAAGTCAAAATGTTATCTCTTTTTTAAAAATAGATTGAAATAGGAAAATGGAGTTACTATGTCAGTATTTCTATGAAGATGATCATTTAGTAAGATTATTTTTTTTCCAATAGGAACACTTACCTGGCAAATCATTTACCTTTTGGACGTGGCTTGAAGCAATATTAGATCTAATTAAAAAACACATTCTTCCCCTCTGGATTGACGGGTGAGTCACAAGGCATATTTTCCATGTGAGTTCACAGGGTTGTCATTTCTATACGTTTTCCCCTTTTTTCTTCCTTCTAAGCATAGTTAATGTCATGGGATTGAACTGGTTGCAGTTACCCTCATTCTTTTTTTTTTTTTTTTTCAATACCTTATTTACTTACTAACTAGAAATACAGGGAGAGAGAGAGAGGGAACCAGACATCACTCTGGTACATGTGCTGCATGTACAGGGATCAAACTCAACACCTCATGCTTGAGAGTCCAGTGCTCCATCTACTGAGCCACCTCCCTGGCCACGTCATTCTTCATAAAAGACTGACAGTTCCTTTAATCTGAGTAAGAGGGTATCAGGCAGCATTGACTTAATCACTCAAAGATCGGTCCACCCTTTGTGAATGAAATAGACGCAGACATGTCAGCAGACAGCCTTGCATAGGTTAAATGGTATCTGGCTCTCTTTCTAGGTGTGTCATGGGCTTTGTTAGCAAAGAGAAGGAGCGGCTCTTGCTAAAGGATAAAATGCCCGGAACCTTCCTGCTCAGATTCAGTGAAAGCCACCTGGGAGGAATAACGTTCACTTGGGTGGACCATTCTGACAGCGGTACGTGCTCACGGCTGTTGGTGAGTGTGAAGCCGGCGTGGCTGCGTGTGGCTGTGGGTCTTTCTGTTCTCAGAAGAGTGCTGTGCGTCTCAGGTGTTCAGCATGTGTTGGCCGATGAATGATCCCAGAGCAGGGAGCCAAGCACAGCTCACTCTGCGTGGGCTTCTCTAGCAGATGGCGCTGTTCTGTCACCGGGGGCATGAAGAATGGTGGCAGAGGACACCTACGAGGACCTATTTCCCCGCACCCCACTCTGTTTTTTTGGTTTTTTTCTTTAGGAGAAGTGAAATTTCACTCTGTAGAGCCCTACAATAAAGGTCGGTTGTCTGCCCTGCCATTCGCTGACATCCTTCGTGACTACAAGGTTATTATGTCTGAAAACATCCCTGAGAACCCTCTGAAGTGCCTATATCCTGACATTCCCAAAGACAAAGCCTTCGGCAAACACTACAGCTCCCAGCCATGCGAAGGTCAGGCTCCTTCTGTGTACCGTATTTCCTTGAGAGCTGGGAAAAGCTTCTCTTTCTTGCTTCCTGTAAAGGCTCTAGATCTAGAGGGCACGTAGCAGTCAAAGACCTGTGAGTGAACAGTCTGTCAGCAGTTCCTGAAAAGGGACGGCTCTGGAAGTCGTTAGTCCTCAGCATTGCCACCAACTTTCCCAGGGCCGCCAAGGCCCTTTAATAGTCACTGTAGGACTTAACGCTTTCTGCTTCATCAATTGGAATGGGGTTGACGTCACTTCTGCAACGGGAGACAGAAGAAACAGGATGTGTGGACTAGCAAGCTGCCAAAAGTTCACCTAGACTGTTTTGCTTTGGGGGGTAGTTATTGTTTGTTTGCAAAAGGCCTCCAGGGCAGGACTGTGGCACACCTGATTAAGGGTACACATTACTATACACAAGGACCGGGGTTCAAGTCCCTGGACCCCACCAGCAGAGAGGAAGCCTCACAAGCTGTGAAGCAGTGCAGAGAATGTCTCTCTTTTCCTCTCTACCTAAAGAGAAAAAGAAGGAGAAAAAGGAGCAGAAAGAATATCCTGTCAACTTTTTCTCCCCTTCTTTTCTTTTTCTTTCTCTCTTTCTTCTTTCTTTCTTTTTTGGATAGATATAGGAAGGAAGGAAGGAAGGGAGGAAGGAAGGAAGGAAGGAAGAGGGGGAAATAAAGAGAGATACCTGCAGCGTACCATTGCTTCACCACTCTTGAAGCCTGCTGCAGGTAGAGATTGGAGGCTTGAGGGGCAGGTGGTAATGCACCTGGTAGAGCGCACATGTTACGGTGCACAAAGACCCACATTTGAGGCCCCAGTCTCCACCCACAGGGCAAAAGCTTTGTGAGTGGTGAAGCAGGGCTGCAAGTGTCTCTCCATCTCTCTCCCTCTCTACCACCTCCTTTCCTCTCAATGTCTGGTTGTCTCTATCTAATAAATAAATAAAGGTAATTTTTAAAAATTTAAAAATAAACAATAAATCAAAGGAGATTGGAGGACTGAATCTGGGTACCCGTGCAAAGTAATGTGTGCACTCTACCGAGTGGGCCACCACTTGGCTCCAAGTTCACTATTTCTTTAAAGAAAGTACAATTGATCCAGATAAGTCGAGGATCATAGAATCTCTTACAGCTGTTACTCACAGGTGGTGACTAGTTACTCTTACTTCATCCCCTCTGAAACAAATGAAGCAAAAAAAAAAAAAAGCAACAACAAAAACTGAGGTTTCTAACTGTCTCTCTATACAGCCAAATGAATAACAAATGCTAATGCAACAAATGAGAGTTGAAATTTTATAGTTGATGCAAATAACAATTTGACCAAGCAGAAGTTGAGCACAGTATACCAGAGAAGTCTGGGGAATGTTCCCCAAGTGAGATTTGTATAATGTTATTAGCACAGTACAGTGATAGTTTTAATATCACTAGTGTCTGTGCTCAGAAGTTTGTACAATCATAAATAGTGACTGGTGTCAACTTTAATGAGAAGAACTTAGTTACTGCAAATCCCCTAACATAGAAATGAGTATAATCAAACTTAAATTTAGCATAGAAAATAGGTAATACAGTTGATTCACAATTTTTAAAGCTCTATCTGACTATCTTTGAGAGAGGAGGAGGAGGGAGGGGAGAATTTTTCTGCACACACAATGCCAGAGGTAGAAGTTGTCCTCATGCTTAAGAGTCCAATGTTTTATCTACTAAGCGCCCTTCAAGTTGGGATCGCTACTGTTTCTTATGCATTCTAGAGAGAGTGGCGTGTGCAGTCAGATCAGGCCTGTTTCCTTGTACCTTTTATGCTCATCTAAAAACATCTTTCCATCTATTCAGCTGAAAATTTTTATGAGTCTCTAAATGTATTCTCTCTCGTCTTTTTAGCAATATTTACCTAGACTTCCTTTCTAATGATATCAGTGACATTAACAACATTATTCCCAACATTGTACCTCTCTTTTCCAGTTTCAAGACCAACAGAAAAGGGAGACAAAGGTTATGTTCCTTCTGTTTTTATCCCCATCTCAACAATGTGAGTTACCTGCAACTACTGTTTTAAAAGTTTTTTATTGTTTTATTGTTTTTACAGTTTTCCTGCAGGAAATTTAAGGGTAGAGCAGTGTACATACAACAGAGAATAAAGTAGCGCAATGTTTAATGTTCCATTCCTTCAGTGCATGAAGCTAGTCTATGGTCCAGTTATAAACCGGGTTCTTCTAATGCACGGAACTAGTCTGTGGTCCAATTATAAACCGGGTTCTTCTAATGCACGGAACTAGTCTATGGTCCAATTATAAACCGGGTTCTTTCAATGCATGAACCTCATCTATGATCCAGTTATATACTGGGTTCTTTTAATGCATGAAGCTAGTCTAAGGTCCAATTATAGATTGGGGCTGTCATAAAAGGGAGTTGTGAAGTCATTCTTATCTGTCACGCATTTCACAGTAGGTAAAGTGCTGTGATACCCAGTGATGAGCTAGGCATCTTACCCTCATAAATAGATAAAAGTCTAGAAGTGATTCCCGAGACAGTGAGCTACTGCACTGCACGCTCTTTAAATGTCTACATCTATATATATCTATATGTAGATGTCAGTGTTTGTTGTGTCTTCTCTTGAAGCCGAAGTGATTCAGCTGAGCCAAACTCTCCGTCAGACCTTCTCCCCATGTCTCCGAGTGTCTATGCCGTGCTGAGAGAAAACCTGAGTCCTACAACGATTGAAACAGCCGTACGTCTCCCTTCTTTGTCATCGCCGGCCAAGGACATTTCTAGGGAAGCGAAGGTGGGGTGCAGGAGTTAAAGGGGAGGAAAAGTCAGCCACATTCACGAGCGAAACAGAAGCAGGAGCAGCGTGGTCCAGGGCGCTGCCGCTGTGGGTGCAGATTCTGGTCACCAAAGGCCGGTCCATGAGCTCCTTAAGTTCTTGCCAGCAGAAGTCGTCAAAGGGCATCAGATCCCTACACCCCTCAGCCAGCACCACTCTCCCCACCTGCGCAGACAACACATATGAGTCCTAATTTAATTTATCCTAATTTAATGTTTATTTTAGCAGTTCACGCACCACCAGTTGCCATTTTCCGTGAGTGTTGTTGGCATTATTAGTCCCTGAAGTCCCTGTATTATATGAATAACAGACAACCGCGGCTTAGTATTACTCTACCGAGAAGTGAGTCAGGATCTTAAATGTGATGATGTGATTTAGGATGCATTCTGACTTCTTATTTATTCCTCAGGGTCACCTAAGGGTTCAGACTCCAATTAACAGGCAAATTAACTTAGATCAAAATAGTAGAAACTTGGAGAAACTGAGACTACATATATATATATATGTGTGTGTGTGTGTGTATTATCATTATTATTATTATTATTGTTATATTGCCTCCAGGGTTATCACTGGGGCTCGGTGCTTGCACTATGAATCCACTACTCCTGGAGGCCATTTTACCATTTTTTTTGGACAAAGAGAAATCGAGAGAGGAGAGGAAGACAGAGGGAGAGAGAAAGACACCTGCAGACCTGCTTCACCGCCTGTGAAGCGACTCCCCTGCAGGTGGGGAGTGGGAGGGGACACTTGCGCCAGTCCTTATACTTTGTGCCATGTGCGCTTAACCTGCTGCACTACCACCCGGCCCCTGAAACCAAATATATTTAAATCTTGTTATAAGTTCAGGAATGTTTAGTGTGTCTCCTGTAGGTTTCCAGAGATGGAAGTCTCATACTATTCTGACCCTATACCCATTGTCCTTAAATCATTTAGTTACAAAAGAACTTCTGCAGGGCTGGGGAGACGGCATAATGGTTCTGCAAAAGACTGTCATGCCTGAGGCTCTGAGGTCCCAGGTTCAATCCCCAGCACCACCATAAGCCAGAGCTGTGCAGTGCTCTGGTCTTTCTCTCTGTGTATCTCTCTCTCTCATTGAAATAAAATATTTTTTTAAAAAAGGAACTTCTGCTTCATCTTACACCTATTTCTTCAATATATTTATGGTGAGACAATTAGCCTTTAGAAACTGCTCTAAAAGAGTCCATTATTTAGATGGATTAACTCCAATTACACTGGTGAATACTTGAGAGTTAGTAGGTAGAAAGCTTAAAGAGTATTTATAGGCAGGAGAAAGCTTACCTAGAAACTGTGACTTACTTACAATCCAATAGTTTTTCTCAAAGTCATTTTCATCTTCCAATTATAGATGAAGTCTCCGTACTCTGCTGAGTGACAAGATAAACTCTTGACCCTCATGAGAAAGGAAGCAAACAAAAAGATAAAGACTGATCTTTGCAACAATCACACCGTATTTCTTCAGTCTTGTACCTAATGGTTTCCAGGAAGTGGTTGAAGTCTGAAGCTCTTCTCTCTCTGGTATGACCCCTCCCATTGGGAGTGTTGTGATTGAAATGCTAAAAATCAAAGCTTCAGATAAACATGCCTGATAAGACTCTTGAAGAAACCAAAGTTAATATAATACTAACTCAAGACTTCGTATCTGTTTGTTTTATTTCTGGTTTGGGGCCTCAGGTGTTATGTATGATTTCGGCGCTGTAAGGTTTAATACGAATATTCCACACTAGGCCAAGGATCTTAAAGTCCAGCAGGACGTCGTCAAGGAAATAGCATATAAACCATTGTCCTGAGCTCTAGCAGACATCATCACACTAGAATCAAGCTGGAGGTAATGATAAGTCACTAAACGATTCACAGGGGTCTTCTGGCAAAATATAAAACCTCTCTATAGCTATGTCAAGGTGTCCCAAATGGGATTCATAGATGTTGGTGTCAATTCCAGGGATATGTCTTCTATTAGCAGGAAAAATTCAGATTCAGGTAGGTCAGCATGGAATCATGATAGCACCTGTAACCTGGTGGCTGGAAGACAATAAGATATAAAGCAGGACACGTTGTTTAATGAACTAGAACCCAAAGGCAGGAACTGAGCAGATTAGAATAAGGGTCTTAGGGAGTCAGGCTGTAGCGCAGTGGGATAAGCACACGTGGCGCAAAGCGCAAAAGGACCTACATAAGGATCCCGGTTCGAGCCCCCGGCTCCCCACCTGCAGGGGAGTCACTTCACAGGCGGTGAAGCAGGTCTGCAGGTGTCTGTCTTTCTCTCCCCCCCTCTTCCCCTCCTCTCTCTATTTCTCCCTGTCCTATCTAACAACGATGACATCAACTACAACAATAATAACTATAACAATAATAAAAAACAAGGGCAACAAAAGGGAAAAATAAATATAAATAAGCATTTTTTAAAAAAATTATAAAAGAATTAAAAATAATTTTAAAAAAAGAACAAGGTTCTTAGGGTGGAAAGAATCTAGGAAGTCTATTTTAAGTATGTTTCTAGGGCCCATGACTTTAGCAATTTTTGCTGAGTTTGATAGTTAACACATAGGTGGACAAAAATATTGTCTAGGGAGACGGTGTCAGAGCTGAGAACTGGGCTAGAAAGTTGAATTAGGGGAGAGAGTAGCTCCTAAACTTAAAACTTAATGAATAGGGAGCCAGGCATCAGTACAGCAGGTTAAGCGCACATGGCGCCAAGCGCAAGGACCTGCATAAGGACCCCGGTTCGAGCCCTCAGCTCCCCACCTGCAGAGGGGCTGCTTCACAGGCGGTGAAGCAGGTCTGCAGGTGTCTGTCTTTCTCTCCCCCTCTTTGTCTTCCCCTCCTCTCTCCATTTCTCTCTGTCCTATCTAACAATGACGACAACAATAACAACAATGACAACAATAACAACAACAATAACTACAACAACAATAAAAAACAAGGGCAACAAAAGAAAAAAATATATTTTAAAAATTGGTTATAAGGTTAAAAAAACACACTTAGTGAATAGAATTAACTGTTGACCCCCATCAAGCTGACCCAGGGCCCATACATATTCGTATTTGGCACAGGGGCCTGTGTAACCTCGGAATCCCTGTTGATCTGAACTCATGGTCACAACTGGGAACATTCTAGGCTGCGCTCATTTCAGGACTGGGACCAGTCTTCCTCAATTAGCGGGGTAGGCTGAGCTAGGCTCCCTTCAGAGAGTGATGCAGTCCCTGTAGTCACTACTGTAAAGGGAGGGTGAGTTCCTGAAGTGACCCACAAGAGGGCTTATGGTGATGTTCCTGGTGGAAGAGGCCAGTGACGGTGGAGAGGAGGATCTGTTAGATGTCTCGGCCCCTCACATCTATGTGTGAACCCGAGGATGCCCTGACGAGGGCCCCAGAGGATGGGGTGGCCTCTTATTGCTCAAGAAGGTCACCACTCAGTGAGCCAGTCTCTGGGCAAGTGATTTTTCAAAAATATTTAAAATGTTTATTTATTCATTTGCTTAGCTATTTAGTTTTTGTTTGTTTGTTAACATCAAAGAGAGAACCAGAGCATTTCTCCGGCATCTGCAGTGCAAGGGAGCATCTTACTTACAAATCCTAAACTCTGTCACTGAGACCCCTCCCAGCCACAGGTGAATGATTTCATCCTGGTCGACTTCTTCTTCTGACTGGGTGGGGTCTAGGGCCCTGTCCGACTCTTGCTGCCTTGGTCCCCATGGATACACCCTGAGGTGGATAAAGGTTGTTGGGATGAGCAGTTCCATCCCTGCCTCTCTCTGTGGTGATGAGAAAGGAGATGGCCTCCTGGGTCGTAATACACATGCAAGTGCCCGTCTCTTTCGATCCTTGCCTCACTCAGACCTAAACTGGGTGCTTAGTGGCATCATGACACAACTGCTGCCCTCGTAATAGGATTTCCTAATGCCCCAGACCCTAGAGAGGCTGCTGAGTCAGTTGGGGAAGTCACTAGACCCAGGCATCTGCCATGAAAATCTAGAAAAATCTCAAGGCTAGTCCCCAAAGTGACCCCTGACTGCAGAGCCAAAGACGGCAGCCCCCTCTAGGTGGGGGGCGTTGGGGGGCATTGTCTGGCTTCTTGCACATCTCTCCTGGTCCCTGTCAGCTGGAGTAAAGGCTAATCATTGATGGTAAAACAGTCAGAGAAAATGTTTTTAATATGACCTGCCTTCTACCTGAGAGGCATCCCACCCAACTACAGGCACCCAGCTGGACCTTAGAGTGCTTCTTTCCACATAGACAAGATTCTGCCCTGCCCCATCAAGTTCCTGACACTGCTGTTAGCTTGTAGGTGGTGTCGGTCTCTGTTTGCTGGAGGGCCACAGAGACGACTCAAGATGCAGTCTCTTATTCTCTGCTTCCCTCCACAAGATCAGTTTCCTGAAATTCCCCTAGCACAGAACTGGAGAAAATAATTTCAAAATCATATTTTAAATGATTACACATTTTGACTGGTATTTTGAACTATAAAGTGGTTACTGTTGTTTTTCTTTTTTTTTTTTCTAAATTTATTTCTTTATTGGGGGATTACTGTTTTACATTCAACAGTAAATACAATAGTTTGTACATGCACAACATTCCCCAGTTTCCCATTTAACAATACAACCCCCACTATGTCATTTATCATCCTTCATGGACCTGTATTCTCCCCACCCACCCACCCCAGAGTCTTTTAATTTGGCGCAATATACCAATTCCATTTCATTTCAGGTTCTACTTGTGTTTTCTTTTCTGATCTTGTTTTTCAACTTCTGCCTGAGAGTGAGATCATCCCATATGCATCCTTCTGTTTCTGACTTATTTCACTCAACATGATTTTTTCAAGGTTATTTTTCTTTTTTTAAAAAATTTAATTTCCTAGGGGTCCAGATGGTGGCGCACCTGGTTGGGCGCACATGTCACAGTGCACAAGGACCCAGGTTCGAGCCCCTGGTCCCCACCTGCAGGGAGAAAGCTTCACGAGTGGTGAAGCAGGGCTGCAGGTGTCTCTCTGTCTCTCTCTACTATCTCCCCCTTCCCTTTCAATTTCTAGCTGCCTCTATCCAATAAATAAATAAAGATAATTTTTTTTAAAAGTAATTTCCTATCAGAAAACACATTGGATTTGTGTATCAGAAAAAGTTGCAGAGGGGAGAAGCTTCACAAGTGGTGATACAGGGATGCATGTGTGTTTGTTTCGGTCTCCCTCTCTACCTCCTGGACCCTCCAGATCCCTCCCTCTCTCCCTTTCCTTCTCCCTCTCCCTCTCTCTCTCTCTCTCTGTCTTTTCTCCCAGAGCACTGCTCAGCTCTGGTTTATGGTGGTGTGGGGGATTGAACCTGTCTCTATCCAATAAGTAAAATAATTTTAAAACATAAATAAATAGGGTTGCAGAAACTCTCCTTATGTGTGCACATGTGAGCACAGACAGAAAAAGTCAGGGTCGGAGGAGGGGTAAGGGAATGAGAGTACAGTGTGGTCATTTCACGTGCTGACAGGGATTGGACCTCTCAACACGAGAGGCAGACTGCTGACCACTGTGAGTCTCTCTCTGGTGCCTGTACATAATTTTGATTGCCTGATTTACTTAATAGCATGATGCACTCTTACCTATTCCAGAAAGTTGAAAGACTTGTCAATATCAAACACGGTACACTTATTTGAAGGGTATGAGAAAGATTATTTGAAAGGCTAAATGTACCCGTACATTCAGAGTAACATTATTTTGCCAGAATGATGAATATATATTGCTGGGCTAGCTTCGCAGGTGGGAGAGAGACGGCCAGGGACTCATGGCTGAGCTGGGAATGCAGTTCAATCTTTATTGATTAGCGGGGATGCAGTGCAATCTATCTAATCTCTCTTCATTAGAAAATCCTGTCCTTTATATCTCCTGAGGCGGAAGTGTCAGGTCAGAAGAGGAAGTATGTAGGATAGGGGGTGGAGTGGAAAAAGAGTGCGAACCAGTGGGGATTCAACGGTGGAAGACAGGATGTGACTAGGAGAGGGGGCGGAGTGAAAAGAGTGCGAACCAGTGGGGATTAAACCAGTGCCCTGTAGGCAGGGCGGGTCTCAGGTAAAGCAGTGATGATGTAAATAGACCACAGCGTTAAGCAATGCAAACAAACCTAACGTGATGATCAAAACAGAAGGGGTCTTAGAAGCAGAATTATAAGCAGACCAACAATAGATGTATTTATAGGTATATATACAAAATAATATTCAAAATAATGAATGTAACCACAGCATGAAACCTAGAGGCTTACTGACACATGACTGGTTATGTAACCAAGGGAACACTGATCTATCATTGAAGGAGATGAAATTGTGTCTCTGTGATAAAATGAGAAGGGCCAGGAGGTGACACACCAGGTTGAGTGCACGTTCAAGCCCCCAGTCCCCATCGCAAGTGGAGAAACAGAGCTGCAAGGGTCCCTGTCTCTCCCCCTATCTCCTCCTTCCCGCTCGGTTTCTCACAGTCTCTAGTCAATAAATTTAACAAAGTCTTTTTTAAAGTGAGGGGTGGGGTAGATAGCATAATGGTTATGAAAAGAGACTCTCATGCCTGAGGCTCCAAAGTCCCAGGTTCAATCCCCTGCACCACTGTTGGTATCTTCTAATTCTGCTTTTAAAAACCCCTTCTGTTTCATTTGGTTTAAATCCCCCCTGCTTAACACTGCATTCTATTTACATAACCACTGCCATCTATTTACATAAATCACTTTTACATTTACATAAAGCACCACATTCCCTCCAGGGCACTGGTGGTTTAGTGGTAGAATTCTCACCTGCTCCACCCCCTCTCCTTGTCACACCCTGATCCTCTCCTTGTCACACCCTGATTTTCACCAGTCACTTTTCTCTCCACCCTCTCTGCGTCACATCCTGTTCACACCCTACTTGGGAAGTATATATAAAGACAACATTGTTCGTTTTGGTTAGTTGTTAGTTTAGCTTAGCTCGGCTTAGATTGTGCTGCGTCCTACATGAATAAAGAGATACTGCCTACAGCTCAACCACGAGTCCCTGGTCGTCTGTTACCCGCCTGTGAAGCCAGCCCGGCGAAAACAACGCACCACCATAAGGCAGAGCTGAGCAGTGCTCTAGTTAAAAACAAAACAAAAACCTAAAATAATAATAATGATAAAAGATAAAATGAATAGGACTCAAGGTGATTATTCTAAATGAAAAAAAGAAGTAGAAAAAAATTACTGTATGGCTGTAGTTGGGGAATAGGTATGGCAAAGCCAACGGGCTTCCAGAACTAAACAAGTAGCATTGAAACTGAGTGAGAGCTGTGGCTGGCTATTAGGAAACGCAGGAAGGTGAGGGAAACAGGCCCAGGGGCCTTTTGGTTCGATGGTGCTGGTTTGTGGTGGTGAGTCTTACACACATAGAAACACAGAACTCTATCTCTCAGATCTTTAGGTCTTACAAAGCAAACTTAAATCAACGAAATGAGAGAGCCTGGCAGCAGAAAGCCAAGGTTTCATATGTGACAACAGCTATCCCCTTACTCGGAGGTGGAAAATACAGGGGCGCCTGTAGTTAACAATGAAATAGAGGCCACACAGAAAAGGCTAAGAGTTCAGCAAGTAGGGACCAGGCGGTGGTGCAGCTGGTTAAGCGTACATATTACAGAGTACAGGATGCAGGTTCAAGCCCCTGGTCTCCACCTGTGGAAGGGGGCAGTGAAAGTTTCACAAGTAGTGAAGCAGGTCTTCAGGGTTCTCTCCAGAGGTGTCTCTCCCTCTTTATCTCCCCCCACCCCTCTCAATTTCTCTGTTTCTAGTTAATAAATAAATTTTAAAGAGTTTGACAGGTAGCTATTCTCAGACTCAAAAAAATCAAAGTCAAATTTTCAACGCTAGCATGAGAGTCATTTCATAAGAGTATGGTGACGTTTGTGGAGTCAGGGTCTTGTCAGGATTTCTGGGAATACCTGTCATCTCTCATCACTTCCCCCCAACAAAAGCTCCTTTTTAAAATTTATTTTTATTATTTATTTTCCCTTTTGTTGCCCTTGTCGTTGTAGTAGTTATTAGTGTTGTTGTTGTTGATGTCGTTGTTGTTGGACAGGACAGGGAGAAATGGAGAGAGGAGGGGCAGATAGAGAGGGGGAGAGAAAGACAGACACCTGCAGACCTGCTTCACCACCTGTGAAGCGACTCCCCTGCAGTTGGGAGCCAGGGGCTCAAACCGGGATCCTTACGCCGGTCCTTGCGCTTTGCACCACGTGCACTTAACCCGCTGCACTACCACCCAACACCCCAACAAAATCTTCTGAACCTCCAAACATCAGCATATGCAACTGACTGAGCTGTGTTCAGTTTCTTTGCTGGACCATGATTCTTCTGTCCTCACTCTGCTACTGCATCTCCATTCTCTGACCTCATCCCACCTGCCCTCCCCCTTCTGGGTCCTGTTCACATATCCTTCTGCTTCTAGGAATCCATACACGTACATGGACACGCACACATGCACACGCGCACGCACACGTACACACCCCTTCTCTGGCTCAGGTCCCTTCACCTCTTTTAATCTGTAGACATCCTCAGCACAGTGCTTACTGCTGGGTTGTCAGAAAAAGTCGTGACCCGTTTTTGCATTTTTGCATTGAAAGACATAGAGAAAGTCAGTGACTCTTCCAACAGCCCAATACTTTTATTTTTATGAATGCATACCATGTATCTCTTTCATTAGACTGCGATCAAATTATACGTGGAGAGAGCAGGGAGGTGTTGTTTGCAGTCACAGCCCTCAAATATGGTATTATCTGGGCTGTTCTCCGCATCAGGTGATGATCCGTGTTTGGACACAAAAGACAATAATTCTCTTCTTTCTTTCCATCCTTGGCCCACCAGATTAAGCTAGAAGTCCCTCTGCAATGCTTCCAGATTTGAAAATCATGGAATGTACCCCAGTATTATCTTTCAAACCCATTCATTGAAGCACGCTACTGCTCAAACGTGGAACTCCCCTGTCCCCCACCTCTCTGTTGACACATTCTGCAGAAGTGCTCTGCCCTTATACTGTTAGATTATTAGCACATTCTAACTTCCCTTTACTGTGGATAGATCATGTGTACCAGACATCCCAGATGTCTAGCCACTCACAGACAAAACCAGATATTCCTGGAATTTCCCCCTTAGCCACCCCCCACCCCAACCCTGGCACACGCTAGACTCAGTGTTAATGGCTGCTGCTTCCGTGAAGGAAGGCCCTCAGCTGTATTCTTGTTCTGGGGGCTTGGCCGCTGCCCACTGCTCATACATTTCACCACTTGCTGCAGATGAGAAGGACCCTCCAGGCCACCTTGAGGGTGGAGATGGGGGAGGCCCGAGGAAGTGTGGAGGAGGGGTTCACCCCCTAAAACTCCCCAGGGAATCTGCCCGCTGAGTCCATGCTCTTCATCCCCCCCCTCGATTCTAATTTAATAGCCAGCGCCGAGGTCTGAGGTCGAATGAATTTGGGATTCCTGCTCTGCTTCAAACAGCGTCATCAGCCTTCATTCCCTCTTAACAATATTTTGGAGACTGTCTCGGGCATTGCCTTTATCCCCCAGGGCTTCCTATGGGGACCATGTGATGCAGAAAGTAATTTCCTTGACTGTCTTCTCAGTTCTCTAAAGGGCAGTAGACAGTGCCGTTCCAGGTATGTTGGAAGGGAAGGTGCTTAAAACATATATGCCTCCAAACACCAGACTGAATTTTATCATGGGGCCGGGAAGCAAACAGGACGCACACATCACAAAGTGCCGCCTCCTGTGAGGAGAGATGAAAGCTCACATATGGCTCAGCTGAATCAGCTTAATAAGCGGTGTGAAGATGACACGGTGATACGGAATAAATGCAAGTGCTCAGCAAAGGCCTCTCTGAGGAGGTGTCCCAGCTAGAGTCTAAACAGTGAGAAGTCGGTCCCGTATAGTCAGAAAAGCAGCTCCCCCAGGGCGGCAGTGCAGATATAGGGCCCAGGGTGACAGAATCGGGGGTAGCTGTGGAATGGAGAGCGGACAGGGGGAAGCACCAGATTTGGTACCTTACCATGCATGAAGACCTGGTTCCATCCGATCCCTTACTCTCCACCTGCAGGGAAGGAAGTCTGAGTGGTGAAACAGGTCTACAGGCGTCTCTTTCTCCCCCCTTCTACGCTATCACTTTTTCTCTGTTCTGGAGAAGGGGGGGGGGGCGCCACTGGGAGTGATTGACAGGCAGGACGTCCCAGCAATAACCCTGGTGGCAATTAAAAAATAAAGAAGGCATGGGGAGGAACAGAGTAAAGATGAAGACCTAGACGAGAGGAAGGGGGGAGGGAGGTAAACCTGATGTAGACTCCTACATGGAAAGGAAAAGACTTGGAATTTTAATGGTTTATTTTTGCCAGATTATTTTCAGCTCTGGCTTATGAGGGCACAAGGGATTGAACTTGGAATCTCAGACACTCATATATAGAAATCTTTTGCTTGGGGGCTGGACTGTAGTGTATCGGGTTAAGCGCACATAGCGTGAAGCACAAGGCTCCTGGTTAGAGCCCCTGGCTCCCCACTTGCAAGGGGGGTCACTTCACAAACAGTGAAGCAGGTTTGCAGGTTTGCAGGTGTCTATCTTTTCTCTTCCTCTCCTCTTTCAATTTCTTTCTGTCCTATACAACAACAAAAATGGAAGAAAAAAAATGCTGCCAGGAACAGTGTTCATAGTGCAGGAACCAAGCCCCAGCAATGACCCTGGAGAAAAAAAAAAAAGAAGTTTGTTTAAACATTATGCTATCTCCCAAGCCAAGCCTCTCCATTTTATTGCCGGTGTCACAGAAAGTCAATGAAGGCTTTTATTCGTTTGTTTATTTTTGCAAGAGTACTTCCCAGCTGTTTTTTTTTTCTTTATTGGAGGATTAAAGGTTTAGTCAACAGTAAAATGCAATAGTCTGTACATGTGTAACATTTCTCAGTTTTCCACTCCCCGTCCCACCCCAGAGTTTTTTACTTTGGTGCAGTACACAGTGGGCATTTTCAGACAGAGAAGTGCTAATAAATTCTGCTTCTTTGTTATAACAAGCTTTCTGCTTGTTCTCGGTAAACCATATGCTTTCTGCAGAAATGCCTCCTCTCTGCAGTCCTCCCACCAAGGACGTGATGGGTGGCCACCTCTGAAGTTGCCCTGAGTTGATGAAGCAGCCTGGCTCCCTGTGGGGCTTGAGGCTCTGCCATTACCTTCCTGAAACTCTTTAGATGCTGTGAATAAACAGCCTCATGTTTTCATTTTGCACCAGGTCTGGCAAATTCCATAGCTGGTAATATCCTCCCTACCTAGCAAACGAAAATAAAAATCAGTTGTGTCCTGACAGTCCTGTGAAGTGCACTTGTGGTACCCGGGCATCAGGGGGGCAGAGGCTGTGTCCAGAGGAATGGACTCCTTCATACACGAGGACCCTGTGCCAGTCCCTGCGTCCCTCTCGGTCAGCAGTAAGCCCCTGTGGAAGGGACGAGCAGGCATCAGAGGAAGCCGCTCCCTGACTTTCAGAACCACCTGGCAAGCCACCCCTGCGACAGACAAGGGTGCAAACTCATTTTCCCTGGGCTTGCCAAACTGGGACCCATGACCCAGAGAAGAAACTATTACACTTGGTGCACTTCCTCTGCTCTGATCACACTAAGGGGGGGAAAGGCAGGGAGGCCGAGGAGGGGGTGCAGGAGGTGTGGAGATCACAAACCCTCCCTCCTCTCTGACTTGAGTGCAGTCGACCCCTCGTGAGTCCAGAGGCCCAGAGCTCGGAGGAGCAGCAGGTTGTGCACTGGCACTAATTCATTTGCACACACACACAGCAAGCAGGTTGTGCACTGGCACAAATTCATTTTCACACACACACACACAGCAAGCAGGTCATGCACTGGCACTAATTCATTTGCACACACACAGCAAGCAGGTTGTGCACTGGCACTAATTCATTTGCACACACACACAGCAAGCAGGTTGTGCACTGGCACTAATTCATTTGCACACACACAGCAAGCAGGTTGTGCACTGGCACGAATTCATTTGCACACACACACACACACACAGCAAGCAGGTTGTGCACTGGCACGAATTCATTTGCACACACACACACACACACACACACAGCAAGTAGGTTGTGCACTGGCACGATTTACACACACACACACTCACACACACACACACTCACACACACTCACACACACTCACACACACTCACACACACACACACTCACACACACACTCACACACACACTCACACACACACACACACTCACACACACACACACTCACACACACACACACACTCACACACACACACACTCACACTCACACACACTCACACTCACACACACACTCACACACACACTCACACACGCTTCCAGACTAAGGGAAGAGGAGGAGGGTGGAATGGGGCGGTCAGCAGAGACAGCAGTTACGAAGAGCCTCCTTCCCCGCAATTCTCACCCGCCCCCCCCCCCCCCCGCAGCTGCAGGGACCCTCGACCCGGCGGGCGGGGCGGCAGCCGGCTGGAAAGTCCCCGCGCGCCTGCGCACTGCGCCCGGGCAGCCTGGCTTTCGCCTTTCGGTTTCCTCCCAAAGCCGCGGCTTCTCGCTCCCCGGCCATTTCCGCGAAAGCACGTGGGCGGCTCTTCCGAGCAGCGCGCCCCTCCCGCCGCGCCCGCCCGCCCCGCCGCCCGGGGACGCTCACCTGGCCCGGGGCCCACCTGCCTGCCGGCGCTAGACGGCCCTAGGTGGTCTCCTGGCCAGTCCAGTAGTGCTCGCTATAGGAGAGAGAGAGAGAGAGGAAGAGAGGAAGAGAGGAAGAGAGGAAGAGAGAAAGAGAGAAAGAGAGAAAGAGAGAAAGAGAGAAAGAAAGAAAGAAAGAAAGAAAGAGGAAGGAAGGAGAGGAAGAAGGGAAGGAAGGAAGAAAACCGAAATTGTATAAAGATGTACTCTCAAGTCAGTACATCACACAGTACAAATTAATCAATATGGTGTACACACTGTTTTTTTTAAACTTTTAAAATTTATTTTAAAAAAGGAGACATTAACAAAACCGTAGGATAAGAGGGGTACAACTCCACACAATTCCCACCACCAGAACTCCGTATCCCATCCCCTCCCCTGATAGCTTTCCTATTCTCTATCCCTCTGGGAGCATGGACCCAGGGTCACTGTAGGATGCAGAAGGTGGAAGGTCTGGCTTCTGTCATTGCTTCCCCGCTGAACATGGGCGTTGACAGGTGGATCCATATGCCCAGCCTGTCTCTCTCTTTCCCTAGTGGGGCAGGGCTCTGGGGAAGCGGAGCACCAGGACACATTGGTGGGGTTGTCTGTCCAGGGAAGTCTGGTCGCATCCTGCTGGCATCTGGAACCTGGTGGCTGAAAAGAGAGTTAACATACAAAACCAAACAAATTGTTGAACAATCATGGACCTAAAGGCTGGACTAGTGCAGATGAAGAGTTGGAGGGTCCTCACTGCAGACTATTGTGCACTTCTGCTTTCAGGTATATATTTTGCCCTAGTTTATGGACACGTGTGAACATATGCTCTACCTCAGGGGACCTGGTCTATATCTAGGTTTTGGGACTTTGTTAGGAAGTGAACCGCCTGGAATGCAGTTAGAGAATCCTATGAAAGGAGAGGTCTCACCCGAGTAATGAAGCTGAAGGGTTGTCATTCCACACCTGAAGTCTCTGGACACAGTCTGAAATGAAGCATGCTGGAGTGGCACTCATTGCGTTGATAAGGTTGGGATCAGTGGATGCAATATTATTTGGTATGAATTGAGAGCAGCATGCAGGAAAGTGCACCCCACCCTAAGGTTCCAGGACTGGGGGAAATAGAGGCTCTATAGAGGGAATGTGAGGTTCCTGCTGTCTGATATACACATGGTTCTAAGAGTAGTTCCTACTATTAGATAATTTAGATTACCAACATCAGAAAAGGATCTTTAAAATGCAAACTGGTTTCTCGGAGGGGAGGGGAAAGAAAGTCTTTGAACACATGACTATAGATCTTTTGTTTTAGATCAGATCCATATTTGCTGTTTTGAAACAAACGACTGTGTATACAAAACACAGCGTCAAGGTTTTCCCAGAGGCGTGGCCAAGCTACACAGTCAGGCAGCCCGGGAAGCAGCCCGGGAAACAGTCGGGAAAGTGGTCGTGGCAGTGGGAGAGCCCCGAGTCTGTACCCACTGAGAAACTATGTTTCAAATTTTAGCTATAGGAGATTATGCCTCCCCCACCCTCAAGTTGGGGTTGTATCAGTGTTTGGTGGCTACAAAACAAGCCAACCTGCCCTCAGCATTTCATGGATAAAATGCCCAGTTATGGTGGTTCATGACTCTGGTAATGCCGGGGGGGGAAGGGTGGTGGGGGGTCTGCCACTCTGGGTCAGGTCCCGTCTTGCCTGGGCCCTGTCTCACAAGCCTTGCGTGTGTCCCTTCCTGGCAGCTTCATGACTCAGTTGTGGTCTGAGTGCTCTCTCCTCCTGCATCCGGCCAGCCTGGCTTGGCCGTAGGAGCTGAGCAGGGTTCCGGACGTCAAAGATGAGACACAGATAACTCATTGCCAGAGCTGCTGTAAAATAAGAGCCAAAGTAATCTACAAGCTAGCCCAGCTTTTAGAGTGGGGAAATGGGCCCAGGTGGTGGTGCACCTGCTTGAACACACATGTTACAGTGCACAAAGACCCGGGTTCAAGGCCCCGGTCTCCACCTGCAAGGGGGAAAGCTTCACAAGTGGTGAAGCAGGGCTGCAGGTGTCTCTGTCTCTCTCGCTCTCTGTCAATCCCTTCTCCCTCGATTTCTGGCTGCCTCTAGCCAATAAATAGATAAATAAAGATAATAAAAATATTTTTAAAAAGCAGCATGGAAATAAAATAGTCCCCACCTCTTGCCAGAAGGAGCTACGAAGAGTCCTTACAAGGGATCACAGGTATAGGGAGGAAGTGCCATGGCTCCATGGAACCAATCTACCAGGAGAACTGTCTCGATGTCTTATAATAAGGAGTAGGTAGTTAATACTGTCTACACTGTTTCTGTCTTGGTTTGTAGGCTGCATGGAATTTTTATAATTCTGTTAAAATTAAATAAATGTCACTGGATAGTTGGGGAATCAAAGTAGAGCTGAATGAAGAATAAATGCGATGCTTTCTTCTTTGCTCCCAGTAAAAATAAGTGTGTTCCAAGTGGTTGGATCACAATGGCTGCTATGAGTGTTGGCATTGAAACATCACTTGATAATATGTGTGCTTAGGGAGCCGGGTGGTAGTGCAGTGGGTTAAGCATAGGTGGCCCAAAGCGCAAGGACCGGCATAAGGATCCCGGTTCGAGCCCCCGGCTCCCCACCTGCAGGGGAGTCGCTTCACAGGCGGTGAAGCAGGTCTGCAGGTGTCTGTCTTTCTCTGCCCCTCTCTGTCTTCCCCTCCTCTCTCCATTTCTCTCTGTCCTATCCAACAACATCAATAACAACAATAATAACTACAACAATAAAACAAGGGCAACAAAAAGGAATAAATAAATATTAAAAAAAAAACCAGCGAGTTCCACCATGCCGTCTCCATAGACCAGTCCTATCCAAGCAGGGATCTGTGGCGCTCACCCATACAAAACGGACTGTAGGAGTCTGTCTTGGTGCGGTCAGAACTGAAAGCACAACAGGGTGGCATTGGTAGGGGAGAACTGCCACTTCATCTACATCAAAAGTCTCAGTGCCTTTTGCTTCTTAACTCCATTTTAGCTTTGAGGAGACAGGAAGAAGAACCAACTTGCATGCTTAAAGAAAAAAAAAACATTCGATTACAATACAAATCCACAAAGAAAAAAAAAGCTCAAACTATGTCTGGAGATTTATTGATTAATTCCCCATTTTCTGTCTCCAGTCTCCAAGGTTCACTGGGTGGAGTGGACCTTCTCTTTCATTCCAGAAATGGAGAGAGGAGGGGAAGACAGAGAGGAGGAGAGAAAGATAGACACCTGCAGACCTGCTTCACCGCCTGTGAAGCGACCCCCCTGCAGGTGGGGAGCCGGGGGCCCGAACCGGGATCCTTACGCCGGTCCTTGTGCTTTGTGCCACCTGCGCTTAACCCGCTGCACTATTGCCCGACTCTCGGAACTCGTTCTTGATCTATTTCATCATTACTATGGTAAAAAAATAAATAACATGGCTCTGTGGTGTTTCTCTACATTTTCTTGTGAACGTCACATAAGTTCACAGTATGCTGTTCTACATAAGCTATTTCCCCTCTAAAACAGGCACAATTTTCCCTATTAAATTCCCAGAGACACAGACAGTTCTGTTTCAGTACTAAACACTATTTGACGGAAAGATAAACACTCACTACCACCACCACCCTTTCTGAAGTTTGCTCTCAGCCTTGCTTCCCAATTTATAAGATATCTCCTTGCCAACAAAGCCCTTCTTTTCAACCTCTCTGCTCCTGTTACTTTTGGATAATTGTGTCTTTTGCAAAGTTGACATAATTGGTATAGAAATCTAACTTCCACAGCTGATTGCCTGTGTGTGCCATCAAGCACGGGGAGCTATTATTTCTGGATTTCAAAAATCTTCTATTTGTTTTGGTTGTTTCTTAAGTAGTCAGTAGCTTATACACTCACACTTATAAAATACGTATAGTCTGCTGTCTAGCAACTTAAAATCTTGGATGGATAAATCTTGATCACTTCAAAAACAATGTGAGAGAGCTTTGGATGATGATCATCATAGAGATATTTAGATAGCATTTAGATGACGGGGTTCCAGAAGCAGAAAAGAGAATTTAAGCTTAGTTCTAAAGCTGAGTAAGTCAGGAAAGTGAGGGGCAGCATTTGTCATTTATTCTGTGCAATACGTGCCAATAGTATAAGCAAAGAAGCAGAGACAGAAAGATTAAAAGCACAAAGGAGAGTGTAGGAGATAGTTTGTCTGGGTGGTAAGACAGTAGGAGACAAGGACAAAAAGAAAACCTTTGTGGGAAGGTCTGGAGGAGCCAAGTCTGCACTAATTACAAACCGAGACACTTGTCTTTTAAGCAGAAGTTGATGGCATATATAACATGTCTTAGAGAATTTAACTTAACAATTAGAACGAAGGGGAGAGAGAAAACACATAGTCTAATCTACTGTAACGCTCCAGTGTTGACTTGATGAAGATCTCCAGTAAGGCATCATGGACAGAGGAGGAGAAAGGCAGAGGCGAGGAAGCATTCACAGAATTTGTCAATAACAAGAATGTGGAAAATTAAAGGAGAATATTCTATTTGCAGATGTCAAGATAATTGAATTCCCTCATCAGTGCTGAAGCTATAAAATACTACTGATGGCTGAAAATACTTTTCATATATCATCTAACCATCTTTAACTTTGTGTTTCTCAAACATTGTCAAGGCTTTTAGTACAGAGGAGTAGGAGGAATCTTTTCTATAACCTAACATCTCTTTTCACAAAAATGCAGCCACTGCTATTACCAGTTCTGTAGTAGCTTTGTGAGGGTCAATATGTGACAAGAAGTTAGCAGATGTGGAAAGTATCTGCTAAAATATGGATATGCATATCCTTGAGAAATTATTCCATTTTTTTTTGCTACCCAAAGTGGCATTATTATTCAAGAATTGATTCAAGTCTCACCTACTTCAAGTAACTAATTGGTGTGTCCTTTGGAACAAAATGGATATAACTGGAGGTGATTATTCTTAGCGAAGTTACGAAAGAGGTGAAAGATAACTACAGGATGGTTTCACTCATACCTGGAGTGAAGAGAATTCAAACATGCGAACTTGAGCAGAAGAAGGAGGAGGAGGAGATGAGGAGAAAAAAAAAAAAGAGCTGTAGCCAAACTCTCAGTGAAACTTTGTGAAAACTATGGTGGTTGGGGGGGGGGTGGACAGATTTTGATAGCGAGAGTAGTATGAAACTATACCCCTGTAGCCCTGTAACCTTATAAATTATCAAATCACTAATAAATCGTGAATGAAAAAGAGAGCAATGGGGTGTGTGGGCATGAATCCCGAGGTCTAATTTAGTTTGAGCTAAGAAGGCCTACCTGTAGTGGTCACATTTAAATTTTTAACTAAGACACAAAAGATAACCAACCAGCAAAGAAACTGGGGAGGGAAAGGCTGGCTCCAGGGGGTTTCCAAATAGAGATCTGCTGTCGGATGGATGTGAGTTTGGTGGAAATGGTTGTCTTCTTTGAAGAACAAGCTGCTGAAGAAAAGGGAAGAGTGACCCAGGATGGGGCTAGAAAAAGTGGCAGAGGAGCCAGAGCCTTATAGGCTACTTAGATATATGCTTAATTTTGTAACAAAACATAGAAATTTAGGCTGCCAAAAACCTCTGCTTTAATTAAAAATAAAATTAAAAAAAAAAAAAAACCCAGCAGCCAAGGAGGCACACTGGCTAGAGTGCTGGGTATATAGACAAGTGCTCTAAATGGTGCCTGGTCCTCCCTCTCCCTGTTACTGATAAGCACATCTTAGTCAGGGGAGGAGAAGGGGTCGCTTGAATTGCCTAGCCTCTTTTTCCTCACAGATGATAGAATGGCACACAGAGAAGTCGTGAAACTTGAGAAATATCTAGAAGGAAGATTCAAGACGTGAGGGCTAGGCGAGGTGTGAGGTTCATGAAGAAAGCAATGTCAGTCATGACTCCCGGCTACTTGGCATGCGCTATTTCTAGAAAGAAAAAAAAAAAGATCCAAGGTTGGAGGAAAGAGATGATGGGCTTTCTGAACAGAACTAGCTGGCAGTACTTAGCAGGCACCAGGTGAAGAATCAAGTGTGTGTCGTACTAGTAGATGCGGAGCTCGAAGTGGGAGAGACAGCCTTGTAGAAGCCTGTCCCATCTGGAAGGGGTTTGAAGATGCGGGGAGGTCATCAGATACAGCAACATCTGGACTCTGACAGTACCTGACCTTGACCGGTTTGGTAGAGAAGGCAGAAGGGGGATGGAGAAGAAAGATGGCAGCGACACAGGAAGAGGCACGGTGGCTATGTCAACATCATGGCCAAGCCAGATGTTGCCAAGCTGGCAAACGTTTCTGAGCTGTCACACAAAGTGAAGGCAGGAAGGCCTTCTGGAATGTCCGGGTGTGCCCCCACCCCCTTCTGTCTGCCTCCGGTCCTCAGTGACGGGGGCAGCGCCAGACTGCTGTGAACGCAGGGCTTCCTTTGAGCTGTTCTCGCCAGTGTGTCAACAAAGCCACCCGCCGCCCGCCCGCCCGTTGCAACACAGAAGCTTCAGCTTCAGTTTCCAGCCCTCCACGTGGGGGGCGGGGCCGCGGGCTGAGCGCTCCGGAGGGAGGGGGCGCGCCCAGGGAACAGCCGCCCCCGATTGGCCGAGCGCGGCGGGCGCTGGCGCTGATTGGTGGAGACGCAAGAAGGCGGGGACGCGGCCGAGACCTTTTCTGCCCGCAGCTGCTTTCGCTTTGCAGCGGGGCGGCGGCGGCCACCTGTCACCCCGAGGGCACCGGGCGGCTGGGAGCGGCACCCGGCGGGCGCGCGGTGAGTGGGCGGCGGGGCAGCGCCTGCGGGCGGGCGGGCGGGTGCCCGGGGTGGGGCGGGGTGGGGGCGCCAGCCGGCGGGGCCCCCTTTGCAGCGCGGCCCTGCACCCCGTCATCCCGGAAGAGAGGAGTCCTGAGCCTCCGCGGTGCTGTGCTCGGTGGCACTTCGGCCCTCTGCAACTTGTGCTCGGCTGGTAAAGAGAGCTCGAGAAATAGAATTTCCAGCCAGAAAGCCCTGCAGCGACTCCTCCTCCCTTTAGCCTTGCTTTCCCCTGCACCTCCCCAACCAGCTTGCTTTTTTTTTTTCTTTCTTTCTTTCTTTCTTTCTTTTTTTTGCAGAATTCTCTATTGACCTGGGCCATCTCGCCCCGAGTGCTGACACAGACTTTTGCACCCTGCGCATGCAAACCCAACGATCTTCTACACGGTGCTGCGTGTAGCTCCTGCTTGGGTTGAATTGAATCCTCAGCCCCTTTGCTGGGGCCTAAGTGGACAGACAGGTCAGTAAATGCCCGTGCAAAGAAGTGCACCGAGTGCACGACTTTGGAATCTGTGTTATGTGTCTGTTTAAGGGTGGAGGAACTTGAGGGGTTCTTGGAATAGAATGTGATATTTAATTCCTGCAAGCCTCCTGGCCTCAAACACAGCACTAGTCTTTTCTTTAAAAAAAAAATAATAATAATAAGTCTGGTAAGCCCCAAGGAGTTTGAGAGTAGAGAAGTGTTTGAATTGTTGATCGTGCCTTGGATATTTATCTAAGTTGGAAAGATACTTTTTTTGGGAGCAGAAATGAGAATTGAGCTCCACCGTAATCCGGTATGCAGCGGTACCTTAAGGGACACAGAACTCAGACTTTTCACACGGCGGTGTGTTGCCTTGTATTTCTGATTCAGTCTTCGGCATCCTCGATTTTCATTCCTCAAGCTGTTATTTATTGTGTTTCAGATTTGGTGCTGGAACCTTGCACATGTGCTGCACATGCCTTTTATTTGATACAGAAAGGGGGTGGGGTAGAGAGCATAATGGTTATGCAAAGAGACTCTCCTGTCGGAGGCTCCCACCCTAGTTCAGTTCCCTGCACCACCATAAACCAGAGCTGAGCAGTGCTCTGGTTGAAGCAGAAGAAAGAGGAGGAGGAGGAGGAGTGAGAAGGAAGATGTGAAAGAGGGGAAGAAGGAGGGAAGGGGAAAGGAAGGGGAGGAAAAAGAAGAAAGAAAAAAAAAAGAGGTGTTTTACTGTAGCAAGTCTCCATTGGTCATGGGCTCTACTGTGGTATTTCTACCTAGTGCAGGGACTTGAACCCAGGCACTCCAATGTGATGAATTTGTGTCCTGCTATCTGAGCTATCCTCTGCCCCCCCCCCCCAAAAAAAAAAACCCTATTTTTGAATGTGTGCTGCATATGGAGCAGTGTGCCGGGAGCAGAGGATGTTTATACAAAAGGTATGTTTCCTGCGAATTTGTACTTCCAATGTATCTGGAAGACATCATCAGGCTTTATGAAAGACAGGCCGGGAATTCTCGAGGGCGCAGGTGTGTTGAGCAGCATGGCAGAGGGAGTTCAGCTTCCTCTGGGACGTGGCAGGCAGGCTGATGGGTGAAATGAGGTTTGCACCTAGTTTGGAATCCCGGTCAGCACTTGGGCAGAAGTTTGTGGAACATTGCTTCTCATGGTAAATGGCAGTTGAGGTAGTGCAAAACCACACACACACACACACACACACACACACACACACACACACACACGGGGGGGGGGGGGGAAGACTTTAACCAATGAGTCTTCTTTAAAGATGGGTAAAAATTGAGATGGAAGTGCAAAGCGCAGGGACCGGCGTGAGGATCCCGGTTCGAGCCCCCGGCTCCCCACCTGCAGGGGAGTCACTTCACAGGCGGTGAAGCAGGTCTGCAGGTGTCTGTCTTTCTCTCCCCCTCTCTGTCTTCCCCTCCTCTCTCCATTTCTCTCTGTCCTCTCCAACAACGAACGACATCAACAATAACAATAATAACCACAGCAATAAAACAAGGCCAACAAAAGTGGGGGGAAGTGGCCTCCAGGAGCAGTGGATTCATGGTGCAGGCACTGAGCCCCAGCAATAACCCTGGAGGCAAAAAACAAAAATTGGGGCTGGGTAGGAACAAGTGTAGGAACGGAAACTGCATGTGTAGCAAGCAGGACGGTGCAGGTTTGGATAGTGGATCTCAGAGGAAGGGTTCAGGCTTACAGCCGAGACTTGAGCTGGGTAATGAGGGGCAGCGCTGCTGCCCCTGCACGGGTAGCAGATTCTGTGAAGAGATGACATGAACTCTGTGTGTGTGTGACGGTGAGTCTATTGGGCTCTTGTCCTTGGCCTGTCCTGCCACCTAGTCATGCCGGTGGGAGGAGCTGCCTGGGGTCAGCTGTTTAGACTGGGGCTCCCTTGCTGGCTGACAGGCCACAGTTTGAGCAAACCTGAGGGGCAGGGTAGGGGGAAGAATCACAGATTTGCAATCTTCTGAAATGCAGGCACATACATTGAAAATGGAAAAATCCGAGAGGGGTAGGGTAGCGTAATGGTTATATAGAAAGACCTTCCTGCCTGAGGCACCAAAGATCCCAAGTTTAAACTCCAGTACCACCAGAAGCTGGAGTTTAGCATTGCTAAAGAGAGAGAGAGAGGGAGGGAGAACGAGAACGAGAACGAGAAAGAGAAAGAGAAAGAGAAAGGAATTAAAAGGAGTATGCCAGTAGGAGGGATGTGGGTCCATCTTCATTGTCATCTGTGATGATACGGGATGTATATGTCCCCACCACCACCAGAGGGCTCCCTCTCCTGGGAAGAAGCCGGCGGCGGAGCCCTCACGACTTCACCCCTGCACTGTGTGCCCCACAGTCCGTGTGCACACAATTCCCCCTGCCCTGCTGAAGATCCCAAGCAGAGCCCTTCCTCAGAGGCCTAGTGGGACAAGATTAACTTCTTTCTTGCCGTCTTTTCCCCTTCCTTCATCCCCCTCTTCCTCCCTCCCCCTCCCTCCTACTCTCTCTCTCTCTGTGTTCCTTCCTTTCTTTTTGTATCAGAAACAGAAAGTAATCAAAATAAAGAAAATGTGTGAGCGAGTCAGATCGTGGTAAATGATTTGGAGGAAGATACAGCTGAGAAAAAGAATAGTTTCTTTCCAAGCGAGTGATGGTGTCAGTTTAGATAAGGTGACTAGAGAAACCTTTGCTGATGTGTTGACAGTTGAGTGAAAAAAAAAAGATCTAAAGATGAGTTTCCTGGAAAAAGAAAAGTATCTGTTAGCCCCTCAAACTCAATAAAAGTTAGGCTTTGTAATATACACATCATTAAATGACATACTGCAGAGACAGATTATGTTTTAGAGTAAGAAAAATACTTTGGGAGCTGGGCGGTAGCACAGCGGGTTAAGCACACGTGGCATGAAGTGCAAGGGCCAGACTAAGGATCCCGGTTTGAGCCCCCGGCTCCCCACCTGCAGGGGCGTCGTTTCACGGGTGGTGAAGCAGGTCTGCAGGTGTCTGTCTTTCTTTCCCCCTCTCTGTCTTTCTCTCCTCTCTCCATTTCTCTCTGTCCTATCCAACAACAATGATGACATCAGTAACAACAACAATAACTACAACAATAAAACAACAAGGACAACAAAGTATTTCAAAGAAGCAGAGTCCAGGGACTGGCAGGTATTTCTTTTGGTAGAGCATCTTTTTTTTTTTTAAATTTTTTATTTAAGAAAGGATTAGTGAACAAAAACATAAGGTAGGAGGGGTACAACTCCACACAATTCCCCCCACCCAATCCCCATAACCCACTCCCTCCCCTGATAGCTTTCCCATTCTCTATTCCTCTGGGAGCATGAACCCAGGGTCGTTGAGGGTTGCAGAAGGTGGAAGGCCTGGCTTCTGTAATTGCTTCCCCGCTGAACATGGGCGTTGACTGGTCGGTCCATACTCCCGGTCTGCCTCTCTCTTTCCCTAGTAAGGTGGGTCTCTGGGGAAGCAGAGCTCCGGGACACATTGGTGGGATCTTCAGTCCAGGGAAGCCTGGCCGGCATCCTGGTGGCATCTGGAACCTGGTGACTGAAAAGAGAGTTAACATACGAAGCCAAACAAATTGTTGAGCAATCATGGACCCAAAGGTTGGAATTTGGTAGACCATCTTCTGCGCAGATCCCTGGGTTCAAGACCGGGCATCACATTGAAGCAATGCTGTAGCTTCCCTCTCTGTGTGTGTTTCTTCCTCTCTCATCTTTCTTTCTTTTTAATATGTATTTATTCCCTTTTGTTGCCTTGTTGTTTTATTGTTGTAGTTATTATTGATGCCATTGTTGTTGGACAGGACAGAGAGAAATGGAGAGAGGAGGGGGAAGACAGAGAGGGGGAGAGAAAGACAGACACCTGCAGACCTGCTTCACCGCCTGTGAAGCGACTCCCCTGCAGGTGGGGAGCCGGGGACTCGAACCCTATCCGTACACCGGTCCTTGCGCTTCACACCATGTCTCTCTCATCTTTCTTTCTCCCGCCCTAGAGTAAAGAATGAAAAGTTGGTTCTGGGAGATCACTGAGCAGCGTTAGAATGGGTGTTAAGCCTCTGGTGCAGCACTCTACGGAATCCGTGCTGAAGCGAAGCAGGATGTTACATGTTTTTCCGAGCCGCGAGCTTCTGTTTCTGTTCATGGGTCCTGATCTGTTTGCCTCTAGGATGTCGCAGTGGTATGAGCTTCAGCAGCTTGACTCCAAATTCCTGGAGCAGGTTCACCAGCTCTATGATGACAGTTTTCCCATGGAGATCAGACAGTACCTTGCACAGTGGCTAGAAAAGCAAGATTGGTAAGTGGGGACTCACCTGACAGGAAGAAGCCTCTGATTGCTGGGGAAGGGACTTGGAGCCACATTGACTAGAAGATCAGTCTCATCACTGAGCACTGGGGTGTGGTGCAATGTGCTGATGTTTTTGGTGGTGTGTCTTTATAAAGTTAAATGCATTGGTCATTAAGCACTTAAATGTGATGGGTTCAATGGAATCATATTCCTGAAACTTTGGTCAAGTTAAATAACTGACATCAGTTCTTTTCCATGTTAGAATTCCAGCTACAGAACAAAATCAATTAAAAGAAATGGTTAAAGCTAAGGAGGTGACAGACCACTCTCAGATGGTTTTGTTCATATGTGGACTCTAGATCACCGAAACACATAAACTGGAAGGGGAAAAAAAAAGAGAAATCATAGTCTCTCTAAGATTTTGAGAGACTTCTGGCGGTTAGAGGCTGGGAGAGCAGAACGTTGGTGGTGGGTGTGGTATGGAACTATGCCCCTGTAGTTTTTATTATTATTATTGTTGTTATTGTTATTGTTGTTGTTGCTATTGTTATTATTATAGTTATTACTGTTATTATTTTTGTTATTGTTATTATTGTTATATTATTATTATTATTATTATTATTATTATTATTATTATTATTCTTTTGCCTCCAGGGTTATTGCTAGGGCTCTGTGCGGGCACCGAAAATCTACTGCTCCTGGTAGCCATTTCCCCCCATTTTATCTGACAGGACAGAGAGAGATTGAGAGGGGAGGGGAAGGTAGAGAGGGAAAGGAAAATAGACAGCTGCAGCCCTGCTTCAGTGCTCTCGAAGCTTCCCCCCTGCATGTGGGGGGCAGGGGCTTAAACCTGGATCCTCGTGCTTAGTGATATGTGTGCTTAACCAGCTGTGCCACTGCCCAGCCCTCTAGTAAAGTTTTTTTTTTTTAAAAAAAAAGAACACAAAATTATGATAAAATATAGTTTATAAAGGGTCAGGTGGTGGTGCACCTGGTTAAGCGCACACATTGCAGTGTGCAAGGTCCCGGGTTCAAGTCCCTGGTCCCCACCTGCAGGGAGAAAACTTCACAAGTGGTGACGTAGGGCTGTAGGTGTCTCTCTGTCTCTCTCCTTCTCTCTGTCTCCCCTCCCTCTCAATTTCTCTGTATCTAATAATAAAAATAAATAAAATTATTTTAAAAGCATAGATTGTAAATGTGAATATAACAAAGACATAGCTGTTAAATTTGCTTGCCAACTACAGACTCTTAAAAGAAGCTGAAAATATCTGTCACAGAAACAGAAGGCCTCTGTTGACCCTTCTGCTTCGGAGGCGATGACCATAAGCAGGTTCGTGCGTGAACTCAGAGCTCTAGAGTGTCTGTGCTGGCTGTACATGACAAGTATTCTTCAAGCTGCTGCTAGAAGAAGCATCAGTTTCAAATGAAGGAACTTAAACCTAAGAAAACACTTAAAATTAACCGTAATAGGGAGTCGGGCTGTAGCTCAATGGGTTAAACGCAGGTGGCGCAAAGCACAAGGACCTGTGTAAGGATCCCGGTTCGAGCCCCCGGCTCCCCACCTGCAGGGGAGTCGCTTCACAGGCGGTGAAGCAGGTCTGCAGGTGTCTTGTCTTTCTCTCCCCCTCTCTGTCTTCCCCTCCTCTCTCCATTTCTCTCTGTCCTATCCAATAATAACAACATCAATAACTGCAACAATAAAAACAACAAGGGCAACAAAAGAGAATCAATAAATAAATATTTTAAAAATTAACCGTAGTAATTGCTGTAAGGGAAATGGCACTGGCTCTGTCTGTTTAAAATGCTGTCTAACAGGATTGGTATCAATCTTAAACCCAGGGAGCACGCCGCCAATGACGTCTCATTTGCCACCATCCGTTTTCATGACCTCTTATCACAGCTGGACGATCAGTACAGCCGTTTTTCCTTGGAAAATAACTTCTTGTTGCAACACAACATACGGAAAAGCAAACGTAATCTTCAGGTATGACCTGGCTTTTTGCTTTGTAATTAAAATGTCCCAATTTAATTTGTATAAGAGGTTTGTTGTCCCCATTCAGTAAGTAAACAGAAACTGTATTTAGAAAAGGTACAGAGACTATCAATAAACTGTCTTTATCCTGATCCCCTCCTGCAGGGGGAAGCTTTATCAGCAATGGGGTAGGATTTGCTTTATCCATATATAGTATTTCTCTCTCTCTCTCTCCCCACCTCACCTCATTTCCCCTCTCCCTAAGACAGACAGACAGACACACACACGCACGCACACACGCACGCGCACGCGCACACACATACACACACACACACACACACACACACACACACTAAGCTAGCTCTATATGATTAATTCAATTGAGCATAAGTAACATCAGCTATCATTTTCTAGATATTTGATAAACTTTCAGCTTTAAGGGTGTGTCGTCTGTGAGGTCTCAGTAGTCCTGAGGGAAATGTGATGGTATGACCTTGCTTTCCTAAAAGTTGCCAGTGTTTAAATACAGAAAATGTGGCTGATTGTAAGTAAGACCAGAGAGCAGTGGTAACATGGTAAAGCTCAAAAAAAATGAGTGCATTCTAAGTCCTTGGCATAGAGAAGAAGAAGTTCAGACAGGTGTGACTTTCCTGATGCCCGACAGTGAGTTTGTGAACTGAAACTAAACCCCTTACCATTGAAGCTGCTGGTGGACTCTTGAGAGAGAAAGGCTAGAGCAATCCAGCCTTAGCAAATGGGCTTTTCCAGTTTTACTTCTCCAAAGATCTTCTCGGGTTGCCATATGCCAGATAACGTATTTATTTTTGTATTATGGAAATTTTCTCTTTTAATGATTTCTCTGTTTCACACAACACAACCAAATTATTCAACTTACAGAATTGCATGCTTCCACTGTCCCTTAGTGAATGTGTCTATGACCTTTAATTCAAGAGACTGGGCAGGGAAGTCCAATTGACTTTATAGAAATTTAACCCCAGTAGACTTTGCTGGAATGTACTTGTTAGAAAGAGCCCCAGCTACAGTGTCTTGAAAAGTGTCTTGAAAACTTTTATTTTATTTTATTTATTATTGGCTAGAGACAGAGAGAAATTGAAAGAGGCAGGGGAGAGAGAAAGACAGATACCTGCAGCCTTGCTTCACCACTTTCCCCCAGTAGGTGGGGACCAGGTGCTTGAACCCAGGTCCTTGTACACTGTAGTGTATGCACTTAACTAGGAGTGCCACTACCTGGCCCAGGTATCTTGAAAACCTGTCCTGAGAGGGAAATAGAAAGACTGAGGAGACTCTTACTAGTCTAATTCAAAGAAGACGAGCACATGTGTTAATTGAGGAATGTTCTAGATAATGTTGGTATCATTTACCTTCTCTTAGAATCCTAGCAGAAGAAAATTGTCATCAGGAACAAACAAGCCATATATGAAGATAGTTTTGCTTTTTAAATTTATTTAATAATGATTGACAAGACCATAGAATGAGAGGAGCACAATTCCACAAAATTCCCACCACCAGAGTTTCCTGTCTCATCCCCTCCATTGGAATGTTTCCTGTTCTTTATCCCTCTGAGATTATGGCCCAAACATCTTTATGGGGAGCAGAAGGTGGAAGGCCTGGCTTCTGTAATTGCGTTTCCACTGGACATGAGCTTTGACAGGTGGATCCATACCCCCAATCTGTTTCAAAGATAGTTGTTTTTTTAAAACCATAAAATAATTTATATGCTTTCATTTGAAGTAGTTTTCCCCTTAATTTGTGAAAGGGATATTTTGATGTTGCCATGAATTGCTTATATATGATTTAATGAGTGTGCAATGATATAAATAAATTCCTATGCATGGATATTCTGTTATAGATATCTACCACAGTTTAAACATTCTGAAATTTAGTTTCTATTATTCTGACAACCTGCGTTTAGGATAATTTTCAGGAGGACCCAATACTGATGTCTATGATCATCTGTAACTGCCTGAAGGAAGAGAGGAAGATTCTGGAAAATGCCCAGAGATTTAATCAGGTAATTTATTTTTTTTGAAAACTTCATTTTTTTAGTTTCTTAATTTATTTATTATTAGTTAGATGGGAGTGGACAATGGTGGGGGGAGAGACAGAGAGACACCTGCAGCCCTGCTTCGCCACTCGTGAAGCTTTCCCCCTGCAGGTGGGGACCAGGGGCTTGAACCTGGGTCCTTGTGCCCTGTGATGTGTGCATTTAATCAGGTGCACCACTGCCTGGCCCAATCAGGTACTTTTTATTCTGACTGAACACCAAAATACGAAATCGAATATTTATCTATTCATTCTACAAATATTATGGAGGCCCTGTTGAAGGCAGTAGTGAATAGCTTACTGACTTTATAACCTAGAAGACAGGAAGGTCAGAGAGGCTTGTATAGTCCCAGGCTTTAACAAAGAACTCTGAAGGGAGAGAGACACACGTATCTTTTCAAGATAATGACACCAGTGAAGCGTGGTTCTGTGCTAGACGGCAGTGGAGGGTGGGGTTGTCTCTGTAGATCAAAGGCCAGGAAACTTCTCAGGTCTTGGGACAGGAAAGCAAGCAGGTGGCACTTGGATAGTTCTTAAAGCAGTTCAGGTTAGAGAAAAGAGATGCCTACATTTTCCAGGGCCTCTTGAGATGACTTTTTTTTTCTTGTTGACGCTCCTCAGGAAAGAGTGTAGGTAGTCTGGAGGTCTGGGAGGGAGGAGGGAGGAGTGGATTTGACTCTGGAGCCAAACCGGTGAGTACATCTGCCCCAGGAACCGATGACTGTGGACCACATCCGTGTCTTTACAGGCTCAGTCCGGAAACATTCAGAACACGGTGATGTTAGACAAGCAGAAAGAACTGGACTGCAAAGTCAGGAATGTGAAAGAAAAAGTCATGGTGAGCGCTGAAATATATGCATTTTGACTTCTTGGAGAGGGAAGAAAAAGTTAATGGTGAGCGTTGAAATATATGCATGTATCCTTTGACTTCTTGTAGAGGAAGAAAGGTTTATTTTTGTTGTTCTAGTATAGCTGTAGGAAGTGCCTTTACCCTTTTAAATAGTCGAGAAGAAAAGATTCATTGAAATCCCAGATCGCGAGTAAACAAACTAGTGAGTAAATAGATTCAACCTCAAGACAAAGGGTTTTATCCTTTTCTTCCTCACCAGCTCAGGCAATACCTACTGACTTTCTCTGTTGCGTAACTAGATGTTACTGTTCTAAGTAGGCCTTCCTGTCCACACCTCTGAAATCAAAGGATTCTGGGTTTGCTCAGGGCCCTTGATAAACAAGGTACATCTTACTCATCTGATCCTGAGACTTGCGGGGGGGAGAACAAAAACAATTTGTTGGGAAAGAAATGCAACACACATCTGATTGGAATAAAAAATCCTCAATCATTTAAAAATAAAGCATAGTCAATTTATAGATAAGCAGAGGGTTGCTTTGGGAACCCTGGATAAGTTCACACCTGTCTGGGGAGGGGGCCGTTGAGAGGTCTTGCTTCATAGAAGGCCTGTGTCTACCTCTAAGTCTTCCACTTCCAGGGCATGATCCCCCTGGGTCTTTAAATCACACTAGCCTGACTGGGACTTCATGCTACAGACAGTGACTTTCCAGATTCTTTTTTCTCCAGATCCTTTTCTTTTTTCCTCCAGGGTTATCCCTGGGGCTCAGTGTCTGCACTACGAATCCACTGCTCCTGGAGGCCATTTTTTCAATTTTTTTGGATACGTCAGAGAGAACTTGAAAGGGGAAGGGAAGACAGAGAGGGGGAGAGGAAGATAGACACCTGCAGACCTGCTTCACCGCCTGTGAAGTGACTCCCCTGCAGGTGGGGAGCCGGGGGCTCGAACCGGAATCCTTGAACCAGTCCTTGAGCTTCTTAACTGTGTGCACTTAACCCAGTGCACCACTGCCCAGCCCCCGAGACTTAAGATTCTTCAGAGCAGCTTTACCCTGCATCCTCTTAGACTAACACTTACTAAAGTAAAAAAAAAAAAAAAAAAAAAACACATGCCTGACAGAAACGGTTTTCTTTTCCACTAAAAGTTACTGTATACTTACTAATAAGATAAAAGTTACAGCATCTACATAATCAGATCTAGGAAATGCATTGAAGCTGTTGAGAGAGCAGGCTTGTTTTCCATGGTTTTCTGGGTCCTAGAGAAGCGGTTACCTGTTCCCTTGGGTTTCGGGAAACTAATGAATAGGCGGAAAAAACAACCACATTTCTCTCTTCATTTGTAGTGTATAGAACAGGAAATCAAGACCCTTGAAGATCTGCAAGATGAATTTGACTTTAAGTGCAAAACCTTGCAGAACAGAGGTAAGATGAAAGTCAGAGCAGTGTCCGCCCTCTGTGGTTTGTCCCATGAATGCTAACTACTAGTAAATACTTGGTGATGCTCACTTGTTAGTCTCGGGCTTGCAGATGACCCGGGACAGACTTTCTTAGTCTCAGGACTGTTGGCATATTGAGCCAGATGAAGGGGGGTGGGGTGGGGGTTGTGTTTGCATTACAGGATGCTGACTGGTACCGCTGATTTATACACACCAGGTGGCAGTGGGCTACCCGCCAGATTCCAGTGGTGACAAGTGAAACTCTTGGAGACACAAATCTCCCCCTCTGAGTAGCTTCTGATGAGGCGCTATTTACTCACTTGATGCGCCTAGCCCACTGATCGAGGGGCAGGTGTACGTGGTTCCTTGGTCCTAAAACTCGGAGTGTTCTCAGTCCAGCTTCATGGGCCCATTGTAAAGTGATTTCACTCAAGCTAGTTGTCGGCTGTTATTAATGACGAGACGGCAACAGAAAATAGCTCCAAGTATGTTGTGTCGGGCATGGAGGACCCTGCTGTCCTGGGGAGGATGCTGTGGTGACTCTGGAGGGATCACTCCTGTCCTGGGAGTGAAAGTGTAAGGGAAAAGGGGCCTCTGCTCCTCCTCCTAGTCGTGTTTCCTTTTCAAAACTATACATTTGCTTTCTGTAAATTTTTTTTCAGGATTTTGAGTTTTGTCACTTATATTCCTTTCGTTAATGAACTGGCAGAGACTGAAGAGCTAGACAGTGTTGTTTCCAATGGGCACGGGTCACTGAGAACAAGGACTCTGTGGAGCTGGGTGGTGGTGTACCTGCTTGAGTGTCACCATGCACAAAGACCTAGGTTCGAGCCCTTGGTCCCCATCTGCAGAGGGGAAGCTTCATGATTGGTGAAGCAGTGTTGCAGGAACCCCCCCCCCCCGTCTCTCTCCCTTTCCTCCTCCTGTCCTCCTCCTCTTCTCAATTTCACTATGTTCTGTCTAACTGAATAAATAATTTAAAAAAGAAGGACTTTCTCATTTTATTGCTTTTATTTTTTATATTTATTTATTTTCCCTTTTGTTGCCCTTGTTGCTTTTGTTGTTGTTGTAGATATTATTGTTGTCATTGATGTCATCGTTGTTGGATAGGACAGAGAGAAATGGAGAGAGGAGGGGAAGACAGAGAGGGGGAGAGAAAGACAGACACCTGCAGACCTGCTTCACTGTGAAGTGACTCCCCTGCAGGTGGGGAGCCGGGGGCTCGAACTGGGATCCTTGCGCTTTGCGCCACATGCGCTTAACCCGCTGCTCTACTGCCCGACTCCCTTTTTAAAATTTTTTTCATTTGCACACTGTAGCATGTACACTCTGTTAGGTGTGTCCCCACCCGCCCACCCCAAGGACTTTGTTTCTATTTACTTCTACATATGTTGGTTTTCACACTTAGGACAGTTTTCTTGCTTTGCTCAGTAAAATTGCAAAAGGCATTATGTGGAAAACTGGTAAATGTTATGCATGTACAGACTATTGTATTTATTGTCAAATACAAAACATTAATTCCCCAATAAAGGGGAAAAAAAGAAAAACAAAAAAATTTGAAAAGGGCTCTTTGTTGTCCTATTGCAAGATAGCATTTGGATTGTATTTTGTCTAAATGTAACTCTTGCATTTTTGTATTCTGGGGTTTTTCTTATAGTTGTATTTATCTCATATCTCTCCCAATTGACAGAATTGGAAACCAATGGTGTAGCAAAGAATGACCAGAAAGAAGAACAGATGCTGAAACAGAAGATGTATTTAATGCTTGACAGCAAAAGAAAGGTGATGATTTACTTCCGGAATAGTGTGCTCTTTTTGTCACAGATTATAAATAATGAACATATAGTTTAGAGGACAAATTACCTGTAAAACCACTTGGTTCAGAGTGCCAGGTGAGAATCAAAGACACACACACTTTCTTTGTGGCAGTAGCGCAGCAGGTTAAGTGCAGGCGGCACAAAGCAGAAGGGCTGGAGTAAGTGTCCCGGTTCGAGCCCCCGGCTCCCCACCTGCAGGGGAGTCGCTTCACAGGCGGTGAAGCAGGTCTGCAGGTGTCTGTCTTTCTCTCCCCCTCTCTGTCTTCCCCTCCTCTCTCCATTTCTCTCTGTCCTGTCCAAAAACAACAACAGCTATAACAACAATAACAACCGCAACAAGGGCAACAAAATGGAAAAAGTAGCCTCCAGGAGCAGTGGATTCATAGTGCAGGCCCCAGTGGTAACCCTGAAGGCAAAAACCAAACAAACAAACGAACAAAAAGAGCCCCATGGGGGGGGGGGGGGTCGGGCAGTAGCGCAGCGGGTTAAGCGCAGGTGGCGCAAAGCGCAAGGACCAGCGTTAGGATCCCGGTTCAGCCCCCGGCTCCCCACCTGCAGGGGAGTCGCTTCACAGGCGGTGAAGCAGGTCTGCAGGTGTCTGTCTTTCTCTCCCCCTCTCTGTCTTCCCCTCCTCTCTCCATTTCTCTCTGTCCTGTCCAAAAACAACAACAGCTATAACAACAATAACAACCGCAACAAGGGCAACAAAATGGAAAAAGTAGCCTCCAGGAGCAGTGGATTCATAGTGCAGGCCCCAGTGGTAACCCTGAAGGCAAAAACCAAACAAACAAACGAACAAAAAGAGCCCCATGGGGGGGGGGGGGTCGGGCGGTAGCGCAGCGGGTTAAGCGCAGGTGGCGCAAAGCGCAAGGACCAGCGTTAGGATCCCGGTTCAGCCCCCGGCTCCCCACCTGCAGGGGAGTCGCTTCACAGGCGGTGAAGCAGGTCTGCAGGTGTCTGTCTTTCTCTCCCCCACTCTGTCTTCCCCTCCTCTCTCCATTTCTCTCTGTCCTATCCAACAACAAACGACATCAACAACAACAATAATAACCACAATAAAGGCTACAACAACAAGGGCAACAGAAAGGGGGGGTGGAAAAGCCTCTAGGAGCAGTGAGGCAGTGAGCCCCAGCAATAACCCTGGAGGCAAAAAAAAAAGGGGCCAGATGGTGGCACACCTAGTTAAGCACATACATTACAGTGTACAAGGTCCTAGGTTCAAACCCCTGGTCCCCGTCTGCAAGGGGAAAGCTTCATGAGTGGTGAAGCAGGTCTGCAGGTGTCTCTCTGTCTCTCTCCTTCTCTATCTCTCTCCCCTCTTAATTTCTCTCTGTCTCTATCCAATAATAAATAAATAAATAAAATATTTTTTAAAAAAGAGCCCCATGATTAAAGGTGAATTTCACTGCAGTGCGTCTCTTTTTTAGGAAGTAGTTCACAAAATAATAGACCTGCTGAATGCCACGGAGCTGACCCAGAATGCCCTGATCAACGATGAGCTGGTGGAGTGGAAGCGGAGACAGCAGAGCGCCTGCATTGGAGGCCCTCCCAACGCCTGCCTCGACCAGCTGCAGTACTGGTAAGACCACCCACGGACTTGAACGTGGACATTCACACTGTGTTCACTGAATGGGAATGGGTGGGTCCTGTCAGCTTTCGGGCTTAGAGTTTGATGCGGTCAAACTCCTTCTTGCTAGAACTCTGGCCTCTGGTGAATCGCGCTGAGCACACCTACTGCCACGCTTGGTCCTGGCCGGCTTGGCTGGGACCTCTCCTGGGTCTTGATGTACGTGGGGTGTGTCGCTCGGTGACGCACTTGCTAAGTGAGTACCAGCAGGGTCGCCATGTACACTTAGCACCTGGAATCCTAATATTCTGCTTACTCTTTTTTAAAAAAATTAAAAATAGTTTATTTACTGCTTTATGAGAGTGGGAGAAATCAGGCTTATTTTATTTATTTTTTTTTACCAGAGCATTGATCAATTTTGGCTCATGGTAGTGCGGAGAACTGAACCTGGGACTTCGGAGCCTCAGGTGTGAGAATCTCCTTGCATAACCGTGATGCTGTCCACCCCCACCCTAGAGTGAGAGACCTCAGAGCACGGCTCTGTTCCACTGTATTTAGCACTGGGAGCCAAGCCAAGCTGGTGTTTGAAAGTCCTGTCTTCTGCCTGCTGAATAGGGAACATTTTCTTTAAAACAGTGTTACTCATACAGAGGAGATAGCATAACGGTCGTGCAGAAGACCTCAGGTCCCCAGGTTTAATCCACCAGTCCGCCGTAAGGCAGACCTGTACAATACTCTGGCAAAAATAAAGTACAATAATAACAATGGGGCAGGGGTAGATAGCATAATGGTTATGTAAACAGACTCTTGTGCCTGAGGCTAGCAAGTCCCAGGTTCAGTCCCCTGCACCATCATAAGCCAGAGCTCAGCAGTGCTCTGGTAAAAAATAAATAAATAAATAAGGGGCCTGAATAAATAAAGAAGGTGGCGCACCTGGTTGAGCGCACATCTTACGGTGCACAAGGACCCGGGTTCGAGCCCCCAGTCCCCACCTGCAGGGGGAAAACTTCACGAGGGGTGAAGCAGGGCTGCAGGTGTCTCTCTATCTCTCTCCCTCTCTGTCTCCCCTTTCGCCTCGATTTCTGGCTGTCTCTATCCAATAAATAAAGATAATAAAAAAATAAAATAAATATAAGACAATTTAACCTGAGGCACTTTTCAGTCTTACATGAAATCATTGTTCCCGTCATTTAACTATTTGATCACCCAACCCATCAACATCACTAAGTGTTGTGAGCCAAAAACTGGGCATGGACTAGCATTGGTCTTGACCTGAAGAGCCGTCAGTGTGGAGGTGGGGGACAGACAGGGAGATGGTTCTGGGCAGGCAAAGGTTGCCAGTGCTGAAACAGCTCTGCTGAGTTCTGTGGAGGAAGGTAGATAGAGTCGCGGGGAAAGGGTTTGGGAGGAAGAGAGCGAGAGCATCCTGGGTTTGTATGTGTGGATGGAGGGAGGTGGGGGACGGCGTGTGGGTGGAGGCACCAAGAGGAGAGACCAGGCAGTGAAGGAAAAGATTTTATTCCTTTTAAAAACTATTTATTAAATATTAAATTTTGTTGCCCTTGTTGTTTTATTGTTGTAGTATTGTTGTTGTTATTGATGTTGTTGGATAGGACAGAGAGAAATAGAGAGAGGAGGGGAAGACGCAGAGGGGGAGAGAAAGACAGACACCTGCAGACCTGCTTCACCGCCTGTGAAGCGACCCCCCTGCAGGTGGGGAGCCGGGGGCTGAAATGGGATCCTTACGCAGGTCCTTGTGCTTTGTGGCACCTGCGCTTAACCCGCTGCACTACTGCCCGACTCCTAAAGATTTTCTTTTTAAAAATGTTTATTAATGGGGGGCCAAGCGGTAGCTCACCGGGTTAAGTGTGAAGCTCAAGGATCCTGGTTCAAGCCCCCTTGCTCCCCACCTGCAGGGGAGTCGCTTCATAAGCAGTGAAGCAGGTCTGCAGATGTCTGTCTTTCTCTCCCTCTCTATCTTGCCCTCCTCTCTTGATTTTTCTCTGTCTTATCAAAAAAAAAAAACTTAAAAAAAATGGCCACAGGAGCAGTGGATTCATCATGCAGGCACTGAGCCCCAGTGATAACCCTGGAGGCAAAAAAAAATATTATTTGTGATTTAATAATGATTAACAAGATTGTAAGATAAAAGGGGTACAATTCAGCACAGTTCCCACCACCAGAGTCCCATGTCCCATTCCCTCCATTGGAAGCTTCCCTATTCTTGATCCCTCTGGGAGTACAGACCAAAATCATTATTTTTTAAGTCCAATTCTTTATTATTTTCTTTTAAACCAAATTTCTTCATGTGGTACAGAAGATGGAAGGTCTGACTTCTGTAATTCTTTGCTGGACATGGATATTGGCAAGTGGATCCATCCCCCCAGCCTGTTTCTGAGTTTCCCTAGTGGGGGAGGGCTCTGGGGAGGGGAGGTTCCAGGACATACTTGCTGGGCTAGCGTGGGGGTGTCTCTTCCCAGGCTCATACTCTCTGGGTTAGAGAGAACTCGACCAGAGCCAGCCTGGGCTGCTACTCAGTCAGCGATGTCAGGGAGATGACTCAGGAACCAAACATGTGGCAGTGAGGCAATGCAATTCCTTTATTGATCAGAGAGCCAAGGCTTTTAAAGGGCAGACCTGGAAGTGGCAAGTTGGAAATGGAAATGGCTAGGAAAGGGGCGGAGAAAGGCCAAAGGGGGCTGGGAAGGTAGGAACTTCCTTAGCAACTGTTGTGAGGGTTTTAACTGGTAGGATTAATATTACCCAGCAGGCAGGGAGGGTCTTGAGGGTAGAAAGAAGATAGATCAAAGGAATGGAATGGGTGGGGAATCTTTCAGGCAAAACAATTATTATGTAGATAGGCCATAGTATCAGGAATGCAGGGTGGAGCAGGGGGAGCTGGCTTAATGTTTTAAGGAATGCCAGGCTCCTGGAGGCAGAAAAATGCAGGGTGCTTTGTGAGGCTCCTCACAATTTCCCGACATCTCCCCCTTTCCTTTTATCTTATGGCCATAGTATCAGGAATGCAGGGTGCTTTGTGAGGCAGGGAGTCTGATAAGATGGGGCAAACCTTTGGGGTTACTCCTGTTCCTCTTTGCTCAACCTCTCGGTAGAGAGAGAGAGAGACTGACAGGATAGACAAACTCCTCAGGTCAAGCCCTGCCAGGCTCTACCACATCCTCACAATTTCCCGACACACACTGGTGAGGTTGTCTGCCCAGAGAACTCAGGATGGCATCATGGAAGCACCTGCAACTTGGTGGCTGAAAGGCCATTAGATATAAAGCAGGACAAAGTGTTTAGTAAACAGGGACCCAAAGGAAAGAATAGAGCAGCTGAAACTAGGGGTCTTCCTGTGGGAAGAAGCTAGGAGTCTATTTTACGTGTGCTCCTGACTTTAGTCATTTTTGCCTGAGCCTGACAGCTGATATGCACGTGGGCTAAAAGTCTTGTTTGGGGTGTCAGAGTTGAGAACAGGACCAGAGAGCTGGATAAGGACAAGGTTTTCTTCTGTCATAAGTCCAGACAAGTGACAAGACACTCTTTAGCCTGACTTGGATGGGCCCACACTCCACCGTCGTCGGTTTGCTTCAGGAAGGATGAACCTGGAACCTGCCACTTGGCTTTAGGCTTCGCATGTCTTGTCTTCTTTCTCCTCTCCCCCAGCCCCTGCCCCAGACTTGACGGCCTTTCTATGCTCATCATTGCTGTCTTGATCGAAAGCATTCGGGGCTCCTGGCTGTCTCCCACCTCGCCTCTGAGAGTGTCTACCTTGATGTCCTGGCCTCTAGCCTGCTCCTTTCTCTGTTTGTTTTTTTTTTCTGCCTCCAGGATTGTTGCTGGGGCTTGTGCCAACACTACAAATCTACTGCTCCTGGAGGCTATTTTTTCCCCATTTTGTTGCCCTTGTTGTGGTTGTTATTGTTGTTATAGCTGTTGTTATTGTTGGATAGGACAGAGAGAAATGGAGAGAGGAAGGGAAGACAGAGAGGGGGAGAGAAAGACAGACACCTGCAGACCTGCTTCACCGCCTGTGAAGCGACTCCCCTGCAGGTGGGGAGCTGGGGACTCGAACCGGGATCCTTACGCCGGCCCTTGCACTTTGCACCACCTGCACTTAACCCGCTGCGCTACTGCCCAGCCCCTCTCTGTAGTTTTTTTTTTCTTTTTTAAAAAGATTATTTATTTATTTATTTATTTATTTATTTATTTATTTATTGCTTAGAGACAGCCAGAAATTGAGAAGGGAGGGAGAGATAGAGGAGAGAGACAGAGAGACACCTGCAGCCCTACTTCTCCACTTGTGAAGCTGTCCCCTGCAGGCGGGGACTAGGGGCTTGAACCCGGGTCCTTGAGTACTGTAACATGTGCGCTTAACCCGCTGCACCACCACTCGGCCCCTCTCTGTGGTTTTAAAGCTACAGATCCTGGGAACCTTGTCCCGGTCCATCCTCCCCTCAGCCCATCTCAGCGGCACGTAGAGCTTTCTAACCAGAGCTGTAATCATTGAGCTCGTACTAGTGTTTTCTCTCCAAATAACTTAACACCAAGGCTCACCTTGGTTTGATCTCCCTGAAGCAGAGAGTACAAGCACAGAGGTGAGAGGGGGTGTGTTTGTTGTCAAACCACTTGGCTTCCACGATTGGCCGTCCCGATTGGTGTCTGTCTGATGGAGACCCCGTGCCTTGCACCTCCCCAGGTTCACCACGGTTGCAGAGAGTCTGCAGCAGGTCCGACAGCAGCTGAAGAAGCTCGAGGAGCTGGAGCAGAAATACACCTTCGAGCAGGACCCCATCACCAAGAACAAGCAGGTGTTATGGGAGCGGACCGTCAGCCTCTTCCAGCAGCTCATTCAGAGGTAACCACCCGGAGACCTGGTCCCACCCGCCGTATTTTACCCTGAGGAAAAGTTCACAGGAGTTTGGTCCTTTGGGAGGTTTCCTGAGCTACTTGCGTTTTTCTTATCCACAGTTGGCTTTTCTGAAGTTCTTTGTTTATGCTGATGGCAAAGCCACCAATATTACTCACAGGTCACTTTACTTTCTTTCCTTCATTCCTTCCTTCCTTTCTTCCCTCCTTCCTTCTTTCTTTCTTTCTTTCTTTCTTTCTTTCTTTCTTTCTTTCTTTCTTTCTTTCTTTCTTTCCATTTTTGCCTCGAAGGTTATCTCTGGGGCTCAGTGCCTGCACTACAATTCCACTGCTCCTGTAACCTTTTTTGTTATTATTTTTTCTCTTTGCATAGGACAGAGAGAGAAAAGGGAGGGAAGGCAGACAGGGAGAGACACCTGCAGCCCTGCTTCACCACTTGTGAAATGACCCCCCTGCTGTTGGGGAGCCAGGGACTCGAACCAGGATTCTTGCATGGGTCCTTACACTTCGTACTATGTGCACTAAGCCTGATGTGTTACTGCCTGGACCCTCATTTTTCTTTTTTTCTTTTAATTTTTTCCCTTTATTGGGGGATTCATGCATTTTTTAATTATCTTTATTTATTTGATAGAGACAGCCAGAAATTGAGTGGGAATGGGGAGTATAGAGAGGGAGAGAGACAGAGAGACACCTACAGCCCTGCTTCACCACTTGTGAGGCTTTCCCCCTGCAGGTGGGGACTGGGGACTCAAACCCAGGTCTTTTTGCGCATTGTAACATGTGCGCTCAACCAGGTGCGCCACCACCCGGCCCCGGGTGATTAATGTTTGACATTCAACAGTAAATACAGTAGTTTGTACATGCAGAACATTTCTCAATTTTCCACACAATACAACCCCCACTAGGTCCTCTGCCATCCTTTTCCAGGACCTGCACCCTCCCCACCCACCCCAGAGTCTTTACTTTGGTGCAATACACCAACTCCAGTTCAGGTTCTACTTGTGTTTTCTCTTCTGATCTTGTTTTTCTACTTCTGTCTGAGAGTGAGATCATCCCATATTCATCTTTCTGTTTCTGACTTATTTCACTTAACATGATTATAAATAAATATTTTTTTAAAAAAGTATCTTTGAGACCTATAGCTAATGTTGAAATAAGAATAGCTAAATGCTGGATTTTTGAAAAATCTCAAAAGATATTGACTTCATAGGATGGGGAGAGTGGGAGTCCATTTGACTTTTTTCTTTTTTTTAATGAAAATTGATGTTTGGAAATGTTTGCTAGTTAATATCACTAAGCAATTTGACTAAAAGAGAAATTTTCCAAAACACACGAATATATTCAATTAAAAAATATGAAGTGTTAAGTATTAGTTATTTTTAAAATGTGAAATATGAAGAAATAGGAAGTTCAATTGTTAACTATAGGAATTTTTTTCTTTGTCTTTTCTAAATCGTAATAGAGCTGACATACACATTTTTCTGATGGACAGCATAATGGTCTGATATGTGCATATGTCACGAAAAGACCGCTCAGTCAGTCTAGTAGCAGATGTGTTTTTTTAAAAATAATTTTAATATTTATTTACTTTCCCTTTTGCTACCCTTGTTGTTTTATTGTCGTAGTTATTATTGTTATCGATGTCATTGATGTTGGAGAGGACAGAGAGAAATGGGGAGAGGAGGGGAAGACAGAAAGGGGGAGAGAAAGACACCTGCAGACCTGCTTCACCACTTGTGAAGCGACTCCCCTGCAGGTGGGGAGCCAGGGGCTCGAACACGGATCCTTATGCCGGTCTTTGTGCTTTACGCCACGTGTGCTTAACCCGCTGCACTACCGCTTGACTCCCTTTTTATTTGATTTTTTTAAATTAAAATTTTTTTTTTGCCTCCAGGGTTATTGCTGGGGCTTGGTTCCTGCAGTAAGAATCCACTGCTTCTGGAGGCTATTTTTTCCCCTTTTGTTGCCTTTGTTGTTTTTCATTTTTTTTTTGTAGGTATTATTGTTGCTATTGTTGTTGTTATTGATGTCATTGTTGTTGGATAGGACAGAGAGAAATGGAGAGAGGAGGGGAAGACAGAGAGGAGGAGAGAAAGATAGACACACCTGCAGACCTGCTTCACCGCCTGTGAAGCGACTCCCCTGCAGGTGGGGAGCCGGGGGCTCGAACCCGGATCCTTATGCTGGTCCTTTCGCTTTGCCCCATGTGTGCTTAACCCTCTTCACCACTATCTGACTTCCGACGTTAAGCTTTCTTTACAAACTCAAAACCATGACATTTTTATTCAAGATGTTAGAATAGTTCATATTATTTTATAACTTTTAACTCCCCCTTCAGCAAAAATAATTTTTCATTGCCTCAACCTTAACAAAAATGCTGACTTGTACTCTGCTTAATATTTGCAGTTCTTTCGTCGTGGAAAGACAGCCCTGCATGCCGACCCATCCTCAGAGGCCCTTAGTCTTGAAGACTGGGGTGCAGTTCACGGTGAAGTTAAGGTAATGCAGCAAAGGGGTGACTCTAGTCACAGAGTTCTCGGCTGGTTGCACCGTTAACACCCTGATTTCCTTTACCATATTGTTGCACTGGGTGCTTTAGACAAAGTAATTTAGTGAGTCAGGCAGTGGTGCACCTGGTTAAGCCCACATATCACGGTGTGCAAGGACCCGGGTTCAAGTCCCTGGTCCCCACCTGCAGGGGAAAGCTTCACCAGTAGTGAAGCAGGGCTGCAGGTGTCTCTCTGCCTCTTCCTCTTTTTTTTTTTTTTTTTTGGCCTCAACGGCTATCGCTGGGACTTAGTGCTGACACTACTAATCCACTGCTCCTGGAGGCTATTTTTTCCTTTTGTTGATATTGTTGTTTATTGGTTTTGTAGTTATTATTGTTCTTATTGCTGTCGTTGATGTTGGATAGGACAGAGAGAAATGCAGAGAGGGAGAGAAAGACAGACACCTGCAGACCTGCTTCACCGCCTGTGAAGCGACTCCCCTGCAGGTGGGGAGCTGGGGGCTCGAACTGGGATCCTTATGCCGGTCCTTGTGCTTTGCACCACCTGCGCTTAACCCGCTGCGCCACCGCTTGCCCCCCTGCCTCTCCTCCTTTCTGTCTTCCTCTCAATTTCTGTCTCTATCCAATAATAAATAAATAAGAATACTTTAAAAAATAAATTTAAAAAATCTTTTAAAACAAAGAGAAAGTAATTGTGCAATAAACATGTCATGTGAGTTGAATTTTTATTTAGAATGTCAGAGAGTCTATCGTATTCAAAGTAGAAATATATCCGGTATATCTGTGCGGACTCATGCCTCTATTTTTTTTTTCAATTGTAAGCTTAGTGCACATTGATGATAAAAAGGAATTTAAAATTGATTTAAAATTGCAGAACTAGGTATGGTAAGGACGTGGAGCTTCCAGAAACCTTGTCCCCTCTTGAGTGTAAACGGAGCCTCATGTCCCCCCCCCAAACAGTATAGAAAGTGTGTAAGTGTGGATTTATAGCATACATTTTTCTGGACTATGGATTCAAGCTCACATCAGATTTCCAAAGTTATCTCTAAATATCTGTAGATCACTGTATTAAACACCTAATATCTGTCCTCCCAGAATTTTGTCTGTGTCTCTGTCAGTATATAAACAACTGTATTACATGAGTATGTTTTCACATGTAGACCTACAGAAATATAATACACACAATTCCATTTTTAAAAAATATTTATTTTATTTATTCCCTTTTGTTGCCCTTGTTGTTTTACTGTTGTACTTATTATTAATGTCGTTGTTGTTGGATAGGACAGAGAGAAATGGAGAGAGGAGGGGAAGACAGAGAGGAGGAGAGAAAGACAGACACCTGCAGACCTGCTTCACCGCCTGTGAAGCGACTCCCCTGCAGGTGGGGAGCCGGGGGCTCGAACCGGGATCCTTACGCAGGTCCTTGTGCTTTGCGCCACCTGCGCTTAACCCGCTGCGCTACTGCAGACTCCCCATGATTCCATTTTTTAAGAAGCCAACGCATGTCCGAATATTGCTTTACAGCCTGTTGCTCTCCTTGCTAGTGAACTCCGAGCGGCTTCCTGGATCACTGTCCTGCTCTTTCGCTGTTTATTCGTCCCTCCTTAGCTAGTCCTTTTCCTCCCTGACAAGCAGCTAGACTCTGAGGCACTGCCCTTGGTTCACAGCTGGCCGGGTGCTGCTGCCCTGGCTGCAGTGCTGAGTGCCCAGTGCCCCACACGAACACCTGCAGGGCCCTACACTCTCAGCTGGGAGGGTACCTGGACAAGTAGCCCCAGCCCCCCACTCCTCCACGCAGGGGAGACCCATGAGGGCGGCGCTCCCGGACCCCCAGCCAGTCCTCCTGCCTCTTTTTGTTCCTTGCCGGTAGCCACATGCCAGCGTGTTACAGATGTGCTCTGCTTCCTGATAAGAGGTCGCCGCCCTTTTATTCTCTTCCAACAGGACAGACACTGATGAGCAGCTACAAGGAGTAGTGACCTGGAATGTTTGCTTTATTTTTGAATGAAATTTTTTTCTTACCTTTACGTATTTATCGGATAGAGACAGCCAGAAATTAAGTGGGAAGGGGGTGATAGAGGGACAGCCCTGCTTCACCATTCACAAAGCTTTCCCCCTGCAGGTGGGGACCGGGTGGTCTGCTTTATTTTTGGCCACATGTAACTGACTAAAAATATAAATATTGGAGCCTGGGCGGTAGTGCAGCACAGGCTAAGCGCAGGTGGCAGAAAGCACAAGGACCGGCGTAAGGATCCAGGTTCGAGCCCCCGGCTCCCCACCTGCAGGGGAGTCGCTTCACAGGTGGTGAAGCAGGTCTGCAGGTGTCTGTCTTTCTCTCCCCCTCTCTGTCTTCCCCTCCTCTCTCCATTCCTCTCTGTCCTATCCAACAACAACAGCAATAACAATAACATCAGCAAGGATAACAAAACATGTTGTGTAAGCACCAAGCCCCAGCGGTAACCATGGAGACAAAGAAAAAAAACATATATATATATGTTGGTTAAGGTTATGGAGAGAACTGGGTACCTTCGGTCACTTTTGCTGGAAATGGAAAATCAGTGTGCTCTCCACTGGAATTTTATGTTATAGTTTGGTCCCAACTATTCCACTGGAAGGAATCAATCATACAAATATACTTCAAAAAAAATTAGACTTGTAAGGATATCATTGTCTTTGTTGATGATAACCAAAAACTGGGGCGGGGGACAGGGAAACAGAACTGTTGCCCAGAAGGAAACTGGGCAAAATAAAGGATTTGTAATAGGTTACTTTTCAAAATAAAGGATTTGTAATAGGTCACTTTTCAAAGTAAAGAATCTGCAATAGATTACTTTACTTTTCAAAAGTAACTGTGGCTTTTCTTCTTTCTTTCCAGACTGTTGGTGAAGTTGCAAGAACTGAACTATAACTTGAAAGTCAAAGTTCTGTTTGATAAGTAAGTCCCCCTCCAAACTGCCTGAGGCGCATGGAATACCGTGATGCTGGTTGCGGCCACCTGGAGGACAGATGGTGCCCGCGGCCACGGCCGCGGCCGGACTGATGCAGATGGGCGTCTCGCAGGAGGCGGCTGCTGTCAGCGTGCCCGTGCTTTTCAGTTTCTAGCTGTCAGCGAGCTAATAATAAGTTCCCATAATGCACATGGATTTGTATTGATCAGATTTTGAAGCAGAGAGGGGCCGGGTGGTGGCGCACCTGGTTAAGCACACATAGTACGAAGCGCAAGGACCTGTGCAAGGATCCGGGTTCAAGCCTCCAATCCTCACCTGCAGTGGGGATGCTTCACAGGTGGCAAAGCAGGTCGGCAGGTATTTCTCTCTATCTGTCGTCTCCTCCTCTCTCATTTTCTCTCTGTCCTATCAAAAAATAATAATAATAAAAAAAGGCTACCAGGACCAGTGGATTCATAGAGCCCCAGTGATAACCCTGGAGGCAAAAAAAAAAAAAAAAAAAAGATTTTGAAGCAGATTGACTTGGTATACTATACTGCCTTCCTTCCGGGCACACCAGGGCCATTCAGACAGGTGACGGCCTACCATACCGTGGGTGGGGCTGTGTCTGGAGTGAGATTGGCATGAGGGGTCCTCTTGGAAGGCTGCTGCATTCAACCATCTTTTCTGTTTTGTTGCCCTTATTGTTTATCGTTGTTTTTATTATTGTTGTTGTTGATGTCATTGTTGTGGGATAGGATAGAGAGAAATGGAGAGAGATGGGGAAGACAGAGGGGGAAGAGAAAGACAGACACCTGCAGACCTGCTTCACCGCCTGTGAAGCGACTCCCCTGCAGGTGGGGAGCTGGGGGCTCGAACCGGGATCCTTATGCTGGTCCTTGTGCTTCACACCACGTGCGCTTAACCCGCTGTGCTACCATCATTTATATTTTTAGTCAGTTACATGTGACTAAAAATAAAACAGACCACCCGGTCCCCATCCTGCAGGGGGAAAGCTTTGCGAGTGGTGAAGCAGGGCTGCATGTGTCTCTCTGTCTCTCTATCACCCCCTCCCCACTTAATTTCTGGCTGTCTCTATCCAATAAATAAATAAAGAAAATAACAAAATTTTAGAAAAGAAAAAAAAAAAGGCCGCTGGGAGCATTGGATTCATAGTGCCGAGTCCAAGCCCCAGCAGTAACCCTGGTGGTAATAAGAAAAATAAAAAAAGATTTTAAAAAATAGCAGAGAATAGAAACAAAATGGGGCCGGGTAGTGGTGCACCTGCTTGAGAGCACAAGGACCCAGGTTCCAGCCCCCAGTCCCCGCCTGCAGGGGGAAAGCTTTGCGAGTGGTGACGCAGGGCTGCAGGTGTGTCTCTGTCTCTCTCGCTTCCTTCTTGATTTCTGGCTGTCTCTATCCAGTAAATAAAGATAATTTAAAAATTAAAAAATAACCAGCAAAACAGAATTGACATAGAGTAAGATCATCACATGGGAAGCTTTGCAATAGTCGCACAGCCCACTCTGCTGAATGCAGTGCTTGGTACAGCGCTTCCCACAAAGTAATTGCTCAGTAAACAACAGTGTGGTCACTCCATTTTCTGAAGTCGTGCTAAAGACCCTTTGTCCCATTGACTAGCTTCCTCCTCACGATCATTGCACCGTGCCGGCAGCCCCCGCCTCAGTTGAGAAGTGTGCAGCCCAGACTGCCGTTTGCCCAAGAGCCCTCGCCACCGTCGTCTGGTCGAGGAAGTGGGTGAATGAGAAAGTGGGAAAACCCGTGATGCAGACTCACTTCATGTGTCTTTTGCTAAAACCTTTGCATTTTTTTTTTTCTTGAAGAGCTCCTTGAACAATTTAAGCCCCGTGTCAGAATTAGAGCATTTTACACCTCTGAAACATTAAAAGCTTAAGTTAGGGCAGGGGGTAGATAGCATAATAGTTCTGCAAAGAGACTCTCATGCCTGAGGCTCCAAAGTCCCAGGTTCAATGCCCTGAACCACCATAAGCCAGAGCTGAGCAGTGCTCTGGTAAAAAAAAAATAAATAAATAAATATAAATAAATTATTAAAAAAAAAAAGCTTAAGCTAGAGAAAATATGTCTACTCAGAGCTATGGTCTAGGCCGTTAGAGAGCTTGAAGTATTAAGTCTACCCCCCCCCACACACACACGTTAAGTTAATGGCGATTTATGAGATTATAAACTAATAGGATTATAATTTCCCACCAGCAGGTCTGTGTCCCACCCCACCCCATGCCTCTAGGTAACCACTATAGTTTTCCAGAGTCTTGGCTACGAGTTGACTTTTTGTATGTTTTCAACTTCCTGTGTTCAGTTTCCTGAATTCCACGTCTGAGTGAAATTCTGTAGCTGCCTTTTACCTCCTCACTTACTTCACTGTTGCTTTTGTATTTTTGCTGAAGCCCATTTCAGATTTTCAAGATATTTATAATTGTTTGTTTTCTTTGCAGAGATGTGAATGAGAGAAATACCGTTAAAGGGTACGTGAAGGAAGGGCTTTGCTTTGTACTTTGCATTGTGCTTTGCCATATTGCTCAACGGGTGGATAGCGCCCAGCCTTTTCCATGCGTTTATCCTGCCTTGTCTAGGTTTAGAAAGTTCAACATCTTGGGCACAAATACGAAAGTGATGAACATGGAAGAGTCCACCAATGGAAGTCTGGCTGCAGAATTCCGACACCTGGTAAGGAGACGAATGTGTCCAGATTCTGGTTCCTGTGGAGGGTGCTCAGGGCACCGCATAGGGCAGGCCTTTCGAGACTGTGTGCCCTTAACCCAGTGCAGCACCGCCTGACCCCAGGGCAGAAGGACCTTTTGAGAGTGTGTAGCTGGTGACTTCCAGAGAGGGAAGTCGGTCCCCCAACCCTCAAGACCATTCACTCTGCTTTCGGCCATCCTCCCCTCAAAGAACTTCTTTTTCTCTCTTTCTTTCTTTTCCTTTTTTTTTTTTTTCTGCCTCCACTTCTCCTGGAGGCCATCTTTTTTCCATTGTTGTTGCTGCTGTTATTGCTGTTGTTGTTGTTGGATAGGACAAAAAGAAATAGAAAAAGAAAGGGAAGACAGAGAAGGGGAGAGAAAAATAGACACCTGCAGACCTGCTTCACCGCCTGTGAAGCGACTCCCCCCTGCAGGTGGGGAGCCAGGGGCTTGAACCGGGATCCTTGCGTTTGGTACTATGCTTGGTACTTAGCCCAGTGTGCTACCACCACCTGGCCCCCTGAGAACTTCTTTAAAAATTTTTTTATTAATGTCTCAGTAAAGATTACCAAGACTGTAAGATAGCAGGGGTACAGTTTCACACAGTCCCCACCCCAGAGTTCTGTGTCCCACCCCCTCCACTGGAAGTTTCCCTGTTCTTTATCCCTCTGAGAGTGTGGACCAGAATTCTCCGAGACCTGCTTTTGGGGGGCACTGATCTCAGCAGAATATCCCGTATCCAGAATATCCCTGAGATCCTGCAAGGGGAAGGCTCCTGGGGCTCCTTTAGTCTCTCCTGGACCCGCATTCTGCTAAGTTCCCTCTCTGGTTTGCTTCGTAACGTTAAAACGTTAGTCACCCTGTCCCCTTTACTAAGACGGACTGTTCTCTTGCAGCAACTGAAAGAACAGAAAAATGCCGGCACCAGAACGAATGAGGTGAGGCCTCTCTGCGGGATGAGTGAGTCTGGGTGGAGAGCTGGCTGGGGGCCTGGCGGCCGGGGACGCGTTTTGGAGGCTGTCAGACTGAGCTCAGAAGGGAGGGCAGCAGCTGAGCGTGGGCGCTCGGTGCATCCCCAGCGACAGTAAACCCTCACTCTGTGTTCATCCTCTAATGTTGTCTGGGACGTTGCACATGGATTCCTTGCTAGCTGGGTCAAGAAAGATGGGGTGGGGAGGGGGGCACCCACCGAGCGGTGGTGCGCCTGGTTGAGCGCACATGTTATAATGCACAAGGACCCAGGTTCAAGTCCCTGGTCTCCACCTGTGAGGGAAACATTAGCAACTGGCACAATCTTTTCAAGAGTAAATGATACAAATAAAAACTTCAAATAAATTCCAACTTTCCCCCACCTTAAGAAAGTACATTGTCTGAAATTTAACATAGCATCTCTAATTCTAGCTACTAAAGTTTCTTTCACTGCAAAAACAAAACAAAAAAGAAAGGAAGAAAGAAAATAATTTGATGAGGGGGGCCAGGTGGTGGCGCACCTGGTTGAGCGCACATGTTACAGTGTGCAGGGACCCGGGTTCAAGCCCCCAGTCCCCACCTGCAGGGGGAAAGCTTTGAGAGTGGTGAAGCAAGTCTGCACGTATCTCTCTGTCTCTCTCCCTCTCTATCTCCTTCTTCCCTCTCAATTTCTTTCTGTCTTATCCCATAAATAAATAAACACAATAAAAAATCTAAAGGAAAATGTATTAAAAGAAGAAATTGATGAGACGTGGGAAGGATTTAGCTAGCTTTTGCAGGGAAGTACTCTCAGAGCCGGAGGACCAAGAAGCCGTGTTATAACTGTCATGCCCGGAAGGGTTTTCCTGCCAAGGAAAGGCCCACTCAGTGATCGTGCCTTTCTGTGTGCTTTCAAACCACCAGCTTCTTCAGAAGCTAGGTTTGTGACCCATTAACAACTAAGCAGTGACAGTCAGGGTAGAACACAGGACTGGCATGCCCGAGGTTATGGGCTTGACACCCAGTACCTCCTGCTCTGTGGTGGAGCTCTGCTTCCGCCTCTCTGTTTCCTTTATGAAACTGTAAGTCCTTAAAAACACAACAGCAACAACAACAACAAAATACTGTGGGCCTAGGACAGAATGTCTGCTATTCTGCGGTGGAGTGAGTGCTTTTGTCCCCTGGCCCTGCAGAGCGGGCTGTGCTTGCACACCACGACCAGAAGAGGGCTGCGTGACTGCGGGACAGACAGGTGGAGGCAGTCTGTGCATTTTGATCTCTTCCTGGCCTGGTGGGACACAGCTCCTCATCTGTCTTCAGGGACAGCCGCTGCATAACTGTGCTTCCAATAGGTGACAGTTCACATGAGATAACATACATGAAGGCGCTTCGAGGGTCAGGCGCCCAGTTAAGTGTACCCTCTACAGAGTTCCAAGTCTTGGGTTCAAGCCCCTGGTCCCCACCTTCAGGGGCAAAGCTTCACGAGTGGTGAAGCAGATCTGCAGGTGTCTCTTTCCCTCTCTATCTCCCCTTCCCTCTCAATATTTCTGTCTATCCAATAATAAATAAATAAGGAGAGTCAGGCAGTAGCACAGCGGGTTAAGTGCACGTGGCGCAGAGCACAAGGACCAGGCGTTAAGGATCCCGGTTCGAGCCCCCGGCTCCCCACCTGCAGGGGAGTCGCTTCACAGGTGGTGAAGCAGGTCTGCAGGTGTCTGTCTTTCTCTCCCCCTCTCTGTCTTCCCCTCCTCTCTCCATTTCTCTCTGTCCTATCCAACAATGATGACATCAATAACAACAATAATAACTACAACAATGGAGTCAGGCGGTTGTGCAGTGGGTTAAGTGCAAGGACCAGCAAAAGGATCCTGGTTCGAGACCCCGGCTTCCCACCTGCAGGGGGTCCCCTTCACAGGTGGTGAAGCAGATCTGCAGGTGTCTGTCTTTCTCTCCCCCTCTCTGTCTTCCCCTCCTCTCTCCATTTCTCTCTGTCCTGTCCGACAGTGTCATCAATAACAACAACAATAACTACAACAACAATAAAAAACAAGGGCAACAAAAAGGAAAAATAAATAACTACAACAATAAAACAACAAGGTAACAAGAGGGAATAAATAAATAAATAAAACTATTCTTTACAAAAAAGTATAACATTTCTACCCAAACCAGAATACATCATGGAGTGCCGGGCACATGCATGTCAGCCCTCCTTGGAGCTAATTCCGACTCCTGTCCACTCTCCACCCTCCCTCTCTCAGCCCCCTACTTCTGCTCAGCCGACCAGGGCCTAGAAGCCTCGGTCACCAGTTGGAGCTGCCGCTTCCCCATCACAGGCTGTTTCGCGTAATCAAACCCCCGGCCTGGTTCAGAACTCTTGTTTTGGAGACAATGCCGCGGAGGTGACAGGTGTTAATTCTGGAAGAGGTGATGGAAGGCAGGGATGGCATTCAGGCTTTGCAGCTGGGTGTGGTGCGTCTTTGGCTTGTGCACAGTGCCGGACTGGTGGCTGAATCACTGTGTTCCTTTCTCCTCCCTCTCTTCTCTCCGAAGGGGCCGCTCATTGTCACTGAAGAGCTTCATTCCCTTAGTTTTGAAACCCAGTTGTGCCAGCCTGGTTTGGTTGTTGACCTTGAGGTAAGACTGAGCAGGAGGTGGGAACCTTCCCTTATTCTTGGCTTTTAAATGTCCTATGCCATTGTTGGCCCTGTTAATATTTTAATTGACCGGTGGTTAAAAAGATGGGTCTTTAGGGGAGTCGGGCAGTAGCACAGCGGGTTAAGCGCACGTGGTGTGAAGCGCAAGGGCCGGTGCAAGGATCTCGGTTTGAGCCCCCGGGTCCCCACCTGCAGGGGAGTCGCTTCACAGGCGGTGAAGCAGGTCTGCAGGTGTCTGTCTTTCTCTCCCCCTCTCTGTCTTCCCCTCATCTCTCCATTTCTCTCTGTCCTAACAATGACGCCATCAATAACAGCAACAATAATACCTACAACAACAATGAAAAACAACAAGGGCAACAAAAGGGAAAATAAATAAATATAAACGTTTTTTTTAGAAGATGGTCTTTTCCAGATCATGCTATCACGGCATTAGTTTACTGGGTCCAAAAGCCATGAAATGGATTCATCCTTCAAACCTGTTAAGCTAGATGTGCTGGTTGAACTTTGTTCATTTTTATAGGATGGATTGAGATTTATTTCTTTTATTTTTAATTTTTGTTTATAAAAAGGAAGCATTGACAAAACCATAGGATAAGAGGAGTACAACTCCACACAATTCCCACCACCAGAACTCCATATCCCATCCCCTCCCCTGATAGCTTTCCTATTATCCACATTGTGGGATGCAGAAGGTGGAAGGTCTGGCTTCTGTAATTGCTTCCCCGCTGAACATGGGTGTTGGCAGGTGGATCCAGACTCCCAGACTGTCTCTCTCTTTCCCTAGTGGGTCAGCTTTCTGGTCCTTTTCCAGCCATGACATCATCTCCCCAGACAATAGCTTGGATCCACCTGCATATCAAATTTCAGGCTCAGGGGAAAAAAGAAAAAGAAAAAAAAAAGAAAAACTAGTATAGCCACAGGCCCTTTGGACTATAACTAAAATATGCCTACTAGCTATCTACAGAATGGAGACTTATTTCTTAACTGAAAGATAAGCCAAAGACTGTTAAATGACAACAAAGACAAGAGGACTTCACTGTGCCTTTTACTCTTCAAATGTCAGTGGCGAGTGCTCACCCGCCAGCACTGAGACACGGCACTGCTATGCAGGCGCCTTTTCTAGGATAGCGTGACATCCTGTTGTCTGTTCTCTCTTAGACGACCTCCTTGCCTGTGGTGGTGATCTCCAACGTCAGCCAGCTCCCCAGTGGCTGGGCATCCATCCTGTGGTACAACATGCTGGTGGCAGAACCCAGGGTAAGGAGGAGACAGGTGCTTTCCTAGGAGGGTGTAAGCAGAGATTTCTGCTCTAGTTTGTGGGCATGTGAAATGGCCTCTCGGGTAGAGGTCCTGGGTCGGGGCAGGGCGTAGCCCAAGCAGATGGTGAAAAGTGATGCTTCTAGAGGTGTCAGAAGTGAGAACCCTGATCTCCCTCTTTGTGAGCTCACCCCGTTTCCGCCCTGGAAACTCACTCTGAGGCTGGGGAGGTAGTCCAATGGATCTGCAGGAAGACTCATTTAGCCTGAAGCACCAAAGGTCCCAGGTTCAATCCCCTGTACCACCATAAATCAGAGCCAAGCAGTGCTCTGGTGAAAATAAAGCACAAAAAAGTAATGACAAAAATAAGTAAGTCCACTGTGAACACTGAATTAGTGACACCAAGCCATTGCTTGCTGAGGGGAGCACAAGGCTAGCTTCCTGCATGTCTCTGGCTACAATCTTCTTGTCATGCTGTCGATGTGTGTTTCTGTTTAAACAGAAATCAGTTGGTTTGCACTGAGCTCTGACTCCTCTCTCAGCAGACTCACACCCACTTTCTCCACAAGTCCCTTCATGGCTGCTTCACACTTAGTGATATTATAGACAATACTTCAGCACTGCACTTGAGGCCATTTTAAACAATGGTCTCACCAAGTGAAATTACCAGCAAAGGGGCCAGGTGGTGGCGCCTGATTAAGTGCACACATTACGATGCGCAAGGACCCAGGTTCAAGCCCCCAGTCCCCTCCTAGAGGGGGAAAAGCTTCATGAATGATGAAGCAGGGCTGCAGGCGTCTCTTTCTCTCTCCCTCACTATCTTCCCCTCCCCTCTCAATTTCTCTCTGTCTCTATCCAATTCATTAATTAAAGAAAGAAAAGAAATCACCAGTAAGGGGCCAGGCAGTAGCGCAGCGGGTTAAGTGCACACGGCACAAAGTGCAGGGACCAGCATAAGGATCCTGGTTCGAGCCCCCAGCCCTCCACCTGTAGGGGAGTCGCTTCATAAGCGGTGAAGCAGGTCTGCAGGTGTCTGTCTTTCTCCCCCCCCCCCCCCGTCTTCCCCTCCTCTTTCTATTTCTCTCTGTCTTATCCAGCCACAACAACAGCAATAACAACAGTAACAATAACAAGGACAACAGAAATGGGAAAAATGGCCTCAAGGAGCAGTGGATTCATAGTGCAGGCATTAAGCCCCAGTGATAACCCTGGAGGCAAAACAAGAAAGGAAGGAAGGAAGGAAGGAAGGGAGGGAGGAATAGAGGGAGGGAGGGCTGGTGAGCAAAATTCTACAAATATGCCAAACACAGAGCACTTACTAGGTGTTGGGAAGGACGCTTGGTTACAGTGGGGAGAGCTCCAGTCCCTCCTTTTCTTACCCCAACCGGAAGTGTACGCGTTGGACCATTCAGATTTCCTTGCTGCTTTTGTGACTACAAATGTGACTACAAACACACCTTGAGATGGAGGTTTTAGAGCCCCAGGTAAATTTTAGCGAGCAGATGAACTCGCAGATATGACTCTGCACATTGTCAGAGTTGGCTCTGTTTCTCTACTATGGAGACTTCGCTGTGGCTTAGGCTCTAGGAAAGAACGTCTTTGCAGCAGCCTTGTGGGAGGTGCCTGGCTTGGGAGTGGTTGCTGGCCCTGACCCTTAGCTTCCGGGCGTTTTTCTTTCTAGAATCTCTCCTTCTTCCTAAGCCCGCCATGTGCAAGGTGGGCTCAGCTGTCAGAGGTCCTGAGTTGGCAGTTTTCGTCAGTTACCAAGAGAGGGCTGAACGGGGACCAGCTGAGCATGCTCGGAGAGAAACTTCTTGGTATGAGCATTTTAATTCTTTTGTTATGTGAAAGTTGAAGTTTAGGGGCCAGGCGGTGGCACACCTGGTGAAGTGCACGCATGACAGGGCACAAGGACCCAGGTTCAAGTCCCCGATCTCCAGCTGCAGGGGGAGAGCTTCTTGAGTGGTGAGGCAGGGCTGCAGGTATCTCTCTCTTTCCCTCTCTTATCTCAATTTCTCTATGTCTCTATCTAATAATAAATAAAGGAAAAAAAATATATATATATATATTTTTTTTAAAGGAAGTTGAAGTTGCCAAAAATATTTCTACTTGCCCCTTTCCCTACTTTGTTTTTTATTTTGTCCAGTGTAAAAAAGTGTTAAACTGGGAGTCGGTCGGTAGCGCAGCGGTTAAGTTCACGTGGTGCGAAGCGCAAGGACCGGCATAAGGATCCCGGTTCAAGCCCCCGAACCACCTGCTTCACAGGCGGTGAAGCAGGTCTGCAGGTGTCTGTCTTTCTCTCCCCCTCTCTGTCTTCCCCTCCTCTCTCCATTTCTCTCTGTCCTATCCCACAACAATGACATCAAGAACAACAATAAAAACTACAACAATAAAACAATAAGGGCAACAAAAGGGAAAATAAATATTAAAAAAAATTTTAAGTGTTAAACTCTGTTGATTTTTCCAGGTACAACTTTTTTAAAAAGAATTTATTTGTTTATTCATGAGAAAGATAGGAGAAGAGAAAAAGAACCAGACATCACTCTGGTACATGTGCTGCCGGGGATTGAACTTGGGACCTCATGCTTGAGAGTCCAGGGCTCCATCCACTGCGCCACCTCCCAGACCACCAGATGCAACATTTTATAACTAAGTTAGCAGGAATAGTACACCTCACCTTGGGAAGAGACATTGATCTGAGACAAAATTTAAATGAGTCATTCCATGATCTCATAGTAACATTTCTGAACAAGGCCCCTGAGGGAGAGAATTTTTTTTTAATTAGGGAAAATATATTACTTGTGGCTAAAAAATTTTGATAAGGAGCCAGCTGGTGGCGCACCTGGTTAAGTGCACACATTACAGTGCACAAGGACCCAGATTCAAGCCCCTGGCTCCCATCGGCAGAGGGAGAGCTTCAAGAGTAGTGAAACAGGGCTGTGGGTATCTCTTTCCCTCTCTATCTCCCTCCTTCCTTTCAATTTCTCTCTGGCTATCCAATAATAAATCAATAAAAGATTAAAGAAATAAAAAGTTGCCAAGAGTGGTGGATTTACTGTGCAGACAACAAGACCCAGAGTTTACCCTAATGACAATAAAAAATACTATTTTTTATGAGAAAAATGGAGTTTTCGGGGCCGGACAGTGGCGCATCTGGTTGAGTGTACATGTTGCAATGAGCAAGGGTCCGGGTTCAAGCCCCTGGTCCCCACCTGCATGGGGAAAGCTTTGCAAGTGGTGAAGCAGGGCTTTGGGTTTCTCTCTTGTCTCTCATATTCTCTGTCGCCCCCTACCCTCTCAATTTCTTACTGTCTCTATCCAATAAAGATTTAAAAAAAAAAAAAGAAAGAAAAATGAAGTGTTGTAGTCCTCTGGAGGAGTATGCCAGTGCCTGATGTGTTCGCTGCTCAAGGCACAAGCAAGACCACGTCAGGTGGCCCCACTAGGGCCAGCGTCCACGTTCCTAGGACACCAGCACACAGGATGACAGCTGTGGCAGATAGTGTCCTGCCAGGATCTGCTACCATGGTCTTCCCTGTGAAGCAAATCAAAGACCTGTCTGTCTCACAGTCACATCTTCAAAGAATAGAAATATCTGAACTATTTCTTTAAAAAAAAACCCAACAAACTACGTTGGGGTCAGGTGGTGGCGCACCAGAAGTGGGCATGGCTAAGTTCCGCGTCCCCAGTCCCGCTGCAGGGCAGGTCTGGACAGTGAAGCAGCATCACACTACACGCGTCTCTCCCTCTCTGCGTCTCTGGCCTTTCTATCTCTCTCTCGTTTTCCTCTGCCTCTCACTTTTTAACACAAAGAAAGAAAAAAGGGAATATGGCCACCAGCAGGGGAGGAGCTGTGCAGGCACTGAGCCCCGAGGGAAAAAAAAAGGGGGTCGGGCAGCAGTGCACCCAGTTAAGTGCACATAGTACTAAGCACAAGGCCCTGCACGAGGATGCCGGTTCAAGTCCCCGGCTCCCCACCTGCAGGGGAGTCGCTTCACAGGCGGTGAAGCAGGTCTGCAGGTGTCTGTCTTTCTCTCCCCCTATGTCTTCCCCTCCCCTCTCTATTTATCTCTGTCATTCCAACAACAACAAAGGCAACAAAAGGGAAAATTAGCCTCCAGGAGCAGTGGATTCGTAGTGTAGGCACCAAGCCCCAGTGATAACCCTGGAGGCAAAAATAAATGAATGAATAAATGAATAAGGAAATCTAAAAAAAAAAGGAAATAAAGGAAGAAAGAAAGAAAGAAAATAAGGGGAAAGAAAAGAAAAATGTGGGGCCAGGTGGTGGCGCACTTGGTTGAGCACACACATTACAATATGCAAGGACCCAGGTTCGAACCCCGGCCCCCACCTACAGTGGGAAAGCTTTATGAGTGGTGAAGCAGGACTGCAGATGTCTCTCTGTCTTTCTCTTTCACTGTCTTCCCCATCCTCTAGATTTCTGGCTGTCTCTATGTAATAAATAAATAAAAATAATTTTAAAAAATTTTTAAAGAAGAAGAAATTGCCTCCTTCCACACCCTCTTTGGTGCTAATTAAGAAAGTATCTTTCTGTGTTCTGCCAATGGTGGCTTATTTTGTGATTCTCCTGGGGGAGCGCTGGTGGGCTTCTCACCTCTCAGTGTCAGAGACGCTTCAGTCTGTGTGCTGGTCACTCCCAGGTCCCCTGCGTTCATTTCTCTCACTTGAGTTTTGATTCGTAGTCACACCACTCCCTGAATGGTTATCCTCGTTAGAAGGAGCTAAGAGAAGTGCTGAATTCATGTGTGTCATAGGTGTGGAAGCCAAGTGTCAGCTTAATCCTCTTTGGTCACCCTGTCTTCATTTGAACTTTAGAAGAGAAAAAAAAAAAAAAAACTGTAGAGTTACCTGGAGGAGAAACTCAGTTGCGGCAGTAGCTAGAGGCAGTGGAAAATAAATCACACAGGTAGGGACCAAACTCAGGCCCTTCTAGAAAAAGCAACCAGGTTAAACCTCAGGACTCACGTCTGAGAATATCAAGCAGAGTGGTCAATCATCCTTTGTCGGGAGTTGGCTTTTTTTATTATCTTTATTATCTTTATTTATTGGATAGAAACAGCCAGAAATTGAGAGGGAAGGAGAGAGACAGAGAGACACCTGCAGTCCTGCTTCACCACTTGCAAAGCTTTCCCCCTGCAGGTGGGGGTCAGGGGCTTGAACCCGGGTCCTTTCGCACTGTAACATGTCGCTCAACCAGGTGCGCCACCACCCGGCCCCAGTTGGCTCTTTTTTTCGAGAGCAAATGCTCGAATCACCCATCTAGCCTGAGCTTCAGGATTGATTTCTGTCTCCTAAAAAAAAGCCCATTTTTATCCGTGCAGGTCTGAATGCTGGCCCCGACGGTCTGATTCCATGGACGAGGTTCTGTAAGGTGGGTAGTTTATAGGCACTTCCCACTCTTGCTCTGCACTCCGTGGAGGTTCTCCTGCTTCTCTGTGTGTCAGCCGCTTCACCGTGTGCTCACCCATGGAACCCTTAGAAAATCCTTTGTTACCTGCATGGGAAAAAACTGGTCTCCAAGAGTTAGTCTGACAGGGAACACCTGCCTGCCTGCCTGCCTGCCTGCCTAACATTCTCTGATACCTGAGAGGAGTCTCTGTCTGCTGATGCCTGTTCCTTGCCTGGCAGCTTGTCCATGTGACCGTCCTGTCCATGTGAATGTGTGCTCTCCGCCACAGTGTGTCCAGCCTGGTGGCCACAGGAAGGCCCCCAGGGCTGCTCAAGCAGGGACCCCCTGAAGGGAATCCGAGGCCTAGTGGAGCCGGGACCAGACAGTCCTGGCTCTGTCTAGTGCAAGGGCTTCATGACTCATGCTGTAGATCCTTCATTCGTCCCCCGACTGGTCTGCTACAGTTTGCAGGGGGAGAGGGGCCTGGGGGAGGGGTTGCTGCCTGAGTGCTGGGGAGAGGCAGGCTTGGCTCAGAGCTGGGCAGGGTGTGCTGACCGATTACAATCTGATAGTGGAAGGAGAGTGAGTGATTTCTGATGTCTTTGTTCCTAACATGTATGTTTGTGTACTTGTAGGAGAATATAAACGATAAAAACTTCTCTTTCTGGCTTTGGATCGAAAGCATCCTTGAACTCATTAAGAAACACCTGCTGTCTCTCTGGAATGATGGGTAAGGGCTCCTGACAGATGCATTTTGAAACTTGGTTCTGGCATTATACCTCCTTACTGCAAGGCTGAACCACGTGCAGCCTGGACATCATTTTGGACAAGACGTGTGTGTATCTCACAGAGATTTGTGCTTACAGACTCCCTTCTCACTGATAACTTCCTGATAGTGAGGCTTCACAAGCTCAAACCTAGACTTCCGTAGTACCTGTGTTTCCAGAGCTAAATGAGAGAAAGCTTTGAGTGACCTTCATGGTTATGTGTATACAGATTACATAAGCACTGATTACACCTGGGAGGGAGTAACACATTTTGTTTCTAACTTGGAAAATTCTGTCTAATTTATTCTTAAACTCAGCTGGTGTCTCAGCAAGGATATAAACGTTTGTGCATGTGTGGAAAACTGGGAGTGATTTCACCATTCCAGTTTACCAGCTTGTTCAGATAGACAAAGGAGAGAGAGAGAGAGAGAGAAGAAGAAGAAGAAGAAGAAGAAGGAGGAGGAGGAAGGAGAGGAGAGGAGAGGAGAGGAACAGTGAGGAGAGGAGAGACACTGCAGCACTAGTGGTCGCTAGGCTATGGCCCAGTAGCACCCACATCACGTGTGGTACCAGGCTCACACCCGTGTGGTACCAGGCTCACACCTGGGCCCGATGTGTAGCCCTACCTGGTGAACCATTTCTCCACCTGCAAGAAGTGGTCAGCTATGAAATCATATTATCTGGGGCCGGGTGGTGGAGCTCCCGGCTTTACACACATGATACAGTGCACAAGGACTCAGGTTCGAGCCCCCGGTCCCCACCTACAACAAGAAAGCTTTGCAAGTGGTGAAGCAGGGCTGCAGGCGTCTCTCTATCTCTCTCCCTCTCTGTCTCCCCCTCTCCTCTCGATTTCTATTTCTGTTAAATAAATAAATATTTTAAAAGAATATTAAGAAAATAAATATAAAAATAAAATATAGTATCTGAGTATTCCTCTCCAGTATAAAAGTTGCATGTATCGGGAGTTGGGTGGTAGCGCAGCAGGTTAAGTGCAGGTGGCGCAAAGCACAAGGACCAGCATAAGGATCCCAGTTCAAGGCCCTGGCTCCCCACCTGCAGGGGAGTCACTTCACAGGCGGTGAAGCAGGTCTGCAGGTGTCTAACTTTCTCTCCCCCTCTCTGTCTCCCCCTTCTCTCTCCATTTCTCTCTGTCCTATCTAACAACGACAACATCAATAACAACAACAATAATAACTACAACAATAAAAAACAACAAGGGCAACAGAAGGGAAAATTTAAAAAAAAGTTGCTTGTATCTGTAAAATCATTAAAATCATCCAGCAAAAATAAAAAGATCATTAATCCAACAAGTACTTATTATCAGTGGCATCCTATTGGTAGCAGGCTATTTTATTAATTAATTATTATTATTATTATTTATTACTGGATAGAGTCAGAGAGAAGCTGAAAAGGAAGGAGGAGACAGAGAGGGAGAGAGACACCTGCAGCCCTGCTTCTCCACTCGTGAAGCTTCCCCCCTGCAGGTGGGGACCAAGGGCTCGAACCCAGGTCCTTGCACACTGTCATGTGAGAGCTTAACCAGGTGTGCCACTGCCTGGCCCCTGTGCGCTTTCTCATCCCAAGCTCTAGTCATGTTGAGTCGAGCTGCCATGGAAATGAAGGCCATTCCTGACCCTCTTTCCATCCCCTTCCCCATCCAGGTGCATTGTGGGCTTTATCAGCAAGGAGCGGGAGCGGGCGCTGCTCAAGGACCAGCAGCCGGGCACCTTCCTGCTGCGCTTCAGCGAGAGCTGCCGAGAAGGGGCCATCACGTTCACGTGGGTGGAACGCTCCCAGAATGGAGGGGGTGAGTAAGCACAGTGCCCGGGGCACTCGCAGTCTCTGTGTGTGTGTGTGTGTGTGTGTGTGTGTGTGTGTGTGTGAATGCCCTTCTTTTTTAATTTTGGAATATCATTTTTTTAAATTTTATTAGTGACTTAATGTTGATTTACAAAATTACAAGATAACGCAGTACAATTCTGCACTGTTCCCGCCACCAGGGTTCCGTGTCCCCCGCTCCCTCCGTTGGCAGCTCCAGCAGTTCCCCCAAGGCTGCAGATATGGGCTGACTATTATTTCCACAACTATCTGTCTAGAATTGTAGAGATTTGTCCATCTTTTTTCCTATGGTCCCATCTTCTCTTTCTGTCCAAGTCACACCTAGACCTGTCCCCTCCTTTTTCCTCTTCTTTCTCCTGGAGTTCAGAGCCCTCTGGTCATCTTCCTCTAACATTTCTGGGAGTCTGGACCCAAATTCTTTATGGGGAGCAGAAGGTGGGAGTTCTGGCTTCTGTCATTGCTTCTCCGCTGGACATGGGTGTTGGCAGATGGACCCACACCCCCAGCCTGTGTCTGTCTGTCCCTAGTGGGGCAGGGCTCTGGGGAGGGGAGGCCCCAGGACACACGGGTGAGGGCGTCTGCACAGGGAGGTCAGGGTGGCGTCATGGCGGCGTCTGCGACTCGGTTGAACGCCTGTCTTCATCATGCTGCTCTACTCTAACAGCTGGTGATCTTCTGGCGTTCATACAACTGCAGACCCTAGACTTACCTGCTAGAGCCCCCTGGTACGATGTGGCCCCCACTGTGACTGTTTGGTACTTGTTGCCTAGGACATAACACATTGTGGAGATGATGACAAGAGTCAAGGCCAGGCCTGGAGAGATAGCATAATGGTTATGCAAAAAGACCATGCTGGTGTGGGCAGTGGCGCACCTGGTTGAGCGCACATGTTACAGTGCACAAGGGCCCAGGTTCAAGCCCCCCAGTCCCTACCTGCAGGAGGAAAGCTTTGCAAGTGGTGAAGCAGGGCTTCTGATGTCTCTCTGTCTCTCTCCCTCTCTATCACCCCCTTCCCTCTCAATTTCTCTATGTGTCTATCCAAATTAATTAATTATTTATTTTAAAAAGAATGGGGCAAGAAAAAAAACAACAACTATCATGCCTGAGGCTCTGAGGTTCCAAGTTCAGTACCCCCCTACTACCATAAGTCAGATCTGAGCAGTGATCTGGTAATAAATAAATAAATAAATAAAACAAACAAGTAAACACACACTTAATTTAAATGTTTTAAAGAGACAAGGTCAAAGTTGTTCTTTTTTTTTGTCAGTTTTGTTTTCTGTAGATGGAAGACATGAGTCCCTGTGTGGCCTGTAAGGAATTCTGTGAGGAAACACTGTGTGTTGACACTAGGTCCCAGTGGGGAGGGCTTGTGGGCTTTGTGAGGGGCCCTCAGGACCCTCCGACCTGCCTTCAGACACAGGGTGTAAGTTTTCCTTTGCTGTACACTTAATCTCTATTTCATGACATGAGTCCGCAGCTAAATACATCTCCTAAACCTTGGCATTATCAAACAGAAGCCTTAGTGGCAAAACAAAAACTAAAAAACAGCTTTCTTAAAAAAAAAAATTGGGGTTGGCATTGGGCAGTAGTGCATCGGGTTAAGCGCACGTGGCACAAAGCGCAAGGACCGGCGTAAGGATCCTGGTTCGAGCCCCCGGCTCCCCACCTGCAGGGGAGTCGCTTCACAGGTGGTGAAGCAGGTCTGCAGGTGTCTGTCTTTCTCTCACCCTCTCTGTCTTCCCTTCCTCTCTCCATTTCTCTCTGTCCCATTCAACAACAACGTCAATAGCAATAATAACAACAACAGGGGCAACAAAATGGGAAAAAATGGCCTCCAGGAGCAGTGGATTCGTAGTGCAGGCACCGAGCCCCAGAAATAACCCCAGAGGCAAAATATATATATATTGTTTTTATTTACTTACTGGATGGAGACAGCCAGACACCAAGAGAGAGGGGGAGGTAGAGAGGGAGAGAGACAGAGAGACACCTGCAGCCCTGCTTCACCACTCATGAAGCTTTCCTCCTGTGGAGACCGGGGGCTCGAACCTGCATGTTTGAGGACTGCCCTTATTATTTGTTTTCCTGTTTTAGAAACTATTATAACTCGTTTAGCTATAACACCATCTCTGCCCTACCTCTTTACTGTGGTTAGTTCTTTTCAGGTTCCCTCAAGCTCGTGAACTCAGCAGTGTTTGTCTCTTTCTCCTATAGTCTGTGGGGCTCATTGAAACTTTTCACCTTTTTATTATTATTTTCTTTTAGAACCTCAGTTCCATGCAGTTGAACCCTACACCAAGAAAGAGCTTTCTGCTGTCACGTTTCCTGATATTATTCGCAATTATAAGGTCATGGCTGCAGAAAATATTCCGGAGAACCCTCTGAAGTTTCTGTATCCAAATATAGACAAGGATCATGCCTTTGGAAAGTACTACTCCAGACCAAAGGAAGGTAAGTGGAGAGAGCATACGCTCCCTGCCCTGGCGAGAAGTAACGAGGGTAGTTATTCCTGGTGACTCTGTTCTTGTTGGACCACTCTCTGAAAGCTTTCTTTTTTCTTTTTGAAATATATGTGTGTGTGTGTGTGTGTGTGTATCTCCAGGGTTATTGCTGGGGCTCGGTGCCTGCACCACGAATCCACCGCTTCTGGAGGCCATCTTTCTTCCCCCCTTTTGTTGCCCTTGTTGTTGTAGCCTTGTTGTGGTTATTATTGTTGTTACTGATGACGTTATTGTTGGATAGGACAGAGAGAAATGGAGAGAGGAGGGGAAGACAGAGAGGGGGAAAGAAAGACAGACACCTGCAGACCTGCTTCACCGCCTGTGAAGCGACTCCCCTGCTGGTGGGGAGCCGGGGGAACCGGGATCCTTAGGTGGGTCCTTGCGCTTTGCGCCACGTGCACTCAACCCGCTGCACCACTGCCCGACCCCCTTTTTAAAATATATTTATTTATTTATTTATTTATTTATTATTGAGTAGAGATGGAGGGAAATTGAGAGGGGAGGGAGAGATACAGAGAGACCCCTGCAGCCTTGCTTCACCACTCGAGAAGCTTTCCCCCTGCAAGTGGGGACCAGGGGCTTGAACCCAGGTCCTTGTGCACTGTAATGTGTGTGCTCCTCCAGGTGCACTACTGTCTGGCCCTGAAGGTTTTTCTGGTGACAAGAAGAAGCTCAAATATGGCCATGGCCTCCTCTAAGTACAGGGCACCAGCGCAGTGCCCACCCATGTGCTTTTCATCAGTAAAAAGTAGTTTTTCCTCCTCACCTGCAGGGGAGTCACTTCACAGGCGGTGAAGCAGGTCTGCAGGTATCTGTCTTTCTCTCTCCCTCTGTCTTCCCCTCCTCTCTCCATTTCTCTCTGTCCTATGACAACTTCAATAACAGTAATAACTACAACAAAACAACAAGGGCAACAAAAGGGAATAAATAAATAAATATTTTAAAAAGTGGTTTTTCCAAAGTAGTATAATCACAGAGAAATGGAAATAGAATATGGACTGACCACTAAGAAGAAATAAGTAAACACTATCCCATTTTAAGAGTACTGGCAGAGTTCATTTTGGGCCCAGTGTGTGTGAGTCCTGTTCCTCAGCCAGCACTGACATGCAGTTAAGGGAGCTCAGGCGACACCCCCCAGATGGTTTAGGACACACCAGCACAGTAAATTATAGCAGGATCAGAAACCTTAAGGTTGGGGGGTGCAGGCAGCCCTGCACCTGGCTAAGTGCTCACATTATAGTGCACAAGGGCCTGGGTTCAAGCCCCTGGTCCCCACCTGCAGGGGGGAAGCTTTATGAGTGATGAAGCAAGACTATGGGTGTTTCTCTCTCTCTCTCTCCTTCTGTCTCTCTCTCTCTCTCTCTCTCCCTCTCTATCTCCCCCTCTCAGTTTCTCTATCCAATAATCAATCAATCAATACATTTTTAAAAGAAACCTTAAGGTTAGCATATTTGAAGATGCTCCAACTTACCCCAACAGCTGCGTACAATACATTACGTATATTAGCTAGAGAAAGGCTCTTAAACTGCTGAGCCCAGTGTCTGTAGAAGGTCACGCCTTAGGGAGCCAGGCAGTAGTGCAGCGGGTTAAGTGCACGTGGTGCAAAGCGCAAGGACCGGCGTAAGGATCCCAGTTCGAGCCCCCGGCTCCCCACCTGCAGGGAGTCACTTCACAGGCGGTGAAGCAGGTCTGCAGGTGTCTGTCTTTCTTTCCTCCTCTCTGTCTTCCCCTCCTCTCTCCATTTCTCTCTGTCCTATCCAACAACAAGAACATCAGTAACAACAGTAATAAACAACAAGGGCAACAAAAGGGAAAAAATGGCCTCCAGGAGCAGTGGATTCATAGTGCAGACACCAAGCTGCAGTGATAACCCTGGAGGGAGGAAAAAAAAAGCCTTGGAAAGAAAGAGAAATTCTGGGGGCTGGGCGGTAGCGCAGCGGTCTAAGCACATATGGCGTAAAGCGTAAGGACCAGCATAAGGATCCCAGTTCGAGCCCCCGGCTCCCCATCTGTAGGGGGGTTGCTTCACAAGCAATGAAGCAGGTCTGCAGGTGTCTGTCTCGCTCTCCCCCTCTGTCTTCCATTCCTCTCTCAGTTTCTCTCTGTCCTATTCAACAACAACAGCAATAACAACAACAAGGGCAACAAAGGCAAAGGAGAGAGAAAGAGAGAGATTCCTCCCCTTAAGGTCTGCACTCTTTTCTCCTGGTTCTTTGTGTATTCCCACCAGAATTTGAGGAGACCCAGTTAGGGGTGGGAGGGGGTTGGGGTGGAGAGGGCTCCTTAAAATGGCACAACTCTCTAGACGGTTAAGTAGAGATGTTGATGGAAGAGAATGGATAGTCCGTCTGTGGTGTGATTTCTGCTAATGGAAACAATATGTGTTTGCTTCTAGCGCCTGAGCCCATGGAACTCGACGGCCCTCGAGGAACGGGATACATCAAGACTGAACTGATATCTGTGTCTGAAGTGTAAGTGCGCACGGAAGAGCCCCTGTTTGCACACCACAAGCCAGCCTGCTCCTGGCTGGGCCCTGGTGAAGATGCTTATCCTCTGCTTTTCCATTATAAATGCAGCCGCTGTCATCATGCCTGAATGCCTTGGAGAGGCCCTGATTAGATATCCCAGGATCGTCGCCGATCTGCTTTTCATTGTCTTTATAAAACCAAGCAAACAAACAAAACCAAACATTTATACAAACAACCCCTCCCCACCCTAGGCCCCCAAGTTGTATTTAAGAGAACTTAAGTTCTCCTTCAAACGGATACTTTGAAAAGTGTCAATAAAATCAACAAAAATGGATCAGAATGGGAAAGTAGTTCTTTTTAATGGAGACAAGGCCAAAGTAATGGTTGAGATACTTTTTTTTTTCAATTTATGTTTGCTTTGATTTTGTTGTTTCATTTTATAAAAGGTAGGAAAAAAAATTGGAACAGTCAATTTCAGTTATTTGGCCAGCAGCACTGTCTGGGGTGAATGGATGTAGCCTTCATGTAAAACTCCCTGGAGCAGCTCTCTCTGCACACACACCTCAAGGTAGGGATGAGGGCTCCCCGGACGCCCCTCTGGTGAACCCAGAGGCGTTGTCTTCTGTGGGTGACACACTGCACACAGACAGAAGAGGCTCAGGGTCCCAGGTGGCTACTACACACCATGTCTCTGGATTCCAACATGCTTCCCTAGGGGCTGGGCTGGGGACAGGAGCCTCCCGTGAGCTGCGCGTCTCTCGCTGCATGTTACAAGTGTGCACTTTGCCTGAGAGGAGATTGCATGTGAAGTGACGATTCCACCACAGGCCAAAGATGAGTTGTCTGAGTCTGCACCCCTGCTCTCCTGGCCTAACGGCTAACATGTCTCTCTTCTCTCTCCCCATTCAGTCACCCTTCTCGACTCCAGACCACAGACAACCTTCTCCCCATGTCTCCTGAGGAGTTTGACGAGGTTTCCCGGATAGTGGGCACGGTAGAATTTGACATGGTAAGTACCAGGCACGTATGTTCTGGTCTCCTGAGTGTGTGCTGTAAAGCAGGGAGGGTGTCCTGGTGGACTCTGGGCCCATTGCTGTTAAGATTAAAAAAAAACGGGGGGGGGGGAGGCCGGGCGGTAGTGCAATGGGTACAAAGCGCAAGGACTGGCAGAAGGATCCCGGTTCGAACCCCGGCTCCCCACCTGCAGGGGAGTCGCTTCACAGGTGGTGAAGCGGGTCTGCAGGTGTCTGTCTTTCTCTCCCCCTCTCTGTCTTCCCCTCCTCTCTCCATTTCTCTCTGTCCTATCTAACAATGACAATAGTAACTACAACAACAATAAAACAACAAGGGCAACAAAAGGGAAAATAAATAATAATTAAAAATTAAAAAAAAAAGATTCAAAAAAGGGGCAGGGTAGATAGCATAATGGTTGTGCAAAGAGGTTCTCATGCCTGAGGTTCCAGAATCCCAGGTTAATTCCCACCGTGGACCAGAGCTGAGCAGTGTTCTCATTAAAAAAAAAAAAAAAATTTCAAAAGAAGGATTCTGCAGAACCAAGAAGGGAAGTTTTAGACCCACCATGGCAAGTTGGAGCCTACAGTCCTCAGACACTTCAGCACCACGAGGACTCTGCTTCCTGGCAGTCAGTGCCTCCCAACAAAAATGTAGCTGGCATTTCAGACATTTGAAAGCTCCCTGTCTGCCCTTTGAAGCTGTTCCTGTAAAAATATCTGTTAAGGAACCAAGATTCCTTTGAGAACCAGGTGGTGTGCCCAGCAAGCGCACATTGGATGAAGCGGAAGGACCTGCACAAGGATCCCCGTTTGAACTCCCCCCCCCCCCCCCGCCGCCGCCCCCGGCTCCCCCCCGGCTCCCCACCTGCGGGGATGTTTCACATAGTGCTGAAGCGGGTCTGCAGGGCTCCCTCTTTCCCTCTGTCTCCACTTCCCTTCTCAATTCTGCCTATCCAGCAAAAAATGAAAAAAGTGGCCACCAGTGGATTTGTGGTGCAGGCACCGAGCCCCAGTGATAACCCTAGAAACAAAAAAGATAATAATAAATAAATAAATAAATGCTTCCTTGACACTTTGTTGTTTGCTCTCAGAGTTATCACTGGGGCTCGGTGCCTGCACCACAAATCCACTGCTCCTGGAGGTTATTTTTTCCCTTTGTTGCCCTTTTTTTTTTTTTTATCGTTGTGGTTATTATGTTTGTTATCGATGTCATTGTTGTTGAATAGTACAGAGAGAAATGGAAAGAGATGGGGGAGAGAAAGACAGACATCTGCAGACCTGTTTCACCACCTGTGAAGCCGACTCTCCTACAGGTGGGGAGCCGGGGCTTCGAACCGGGATCCTTACGCCGCTCCTTGTGCTTCGAGCCACGTGCGCTTAACCCGCTGCGCTACTGCCCTTTACACTTTCATCTGGACTTGCATCGGAGTCAAGTCGTGTTATTTTTAGGGAGGAAGGGGGCCAGTACAAGGTAGTTACAGTGACTACAGACGCTTACCTGGCAGCAATGAAAACATTTCACCGGCTTTGTGTTTAAGAGCTAAACTGTATCACTGGCACCTGGAGGCACTTGCCAAGGGTCTGAGGGAGACAGCTGATGGGTGTTCCAGAGAGAGAACCTTCCAGCGGGAGTCTGGCTTTCTTAGGTCAAACAACACTGTCTGTCAGCCTGAAATCCTGCCCCTTGCAGAGCTGTCCTTTTGACTGAATTTGTGTTTGATTTTAAGCTCTTTTCCATGATGCTATTCCGGTGTTCTCCCCCACCCCACCCCAAGACTTGTTTAATGATACGTAGATGTCCCCTCTGAGCCATTACTGGCCTTTCTCCACTGCCCTAGTGTCTGGCGCTGAGGGTGGGGGGAGCCTGGAGGGGCGGGGCGGGGGGCCAGCTCCTCACGCGGGAGAGAGTAGATTCCTGTGTGACAGCGATGTCCGATGTCCGCTGGACTCAAGTTCCTTGTGTGCTCGACTTTTTAATTTTTTGCCTTCAGGGTTATCGCTGAGGCTCAGTGCCAGCACTATGAATCCACTGCTCCTGGTGGCCTGTTGTATGCTTTATATTGGGTTCTAGTTCTCCCCCGCCAAGAGAATTGGATCAGTCCTGCTAATTTCGCCAAGGAACCCCGAGAGAGGGTTCCTGAGTTCCAGAGAGAGAGTTAGAGAGTTACACAGTTGGAGAGTTGAAGAGTTGCAGAGTGCCAGAGTTTCAGAGTTCGAGAGTTGGAGAGTTCCTGAGTTGGAGAGTAAGAGGGAGTGCTTGCGCCGCCGCAAAGAGACAGCAGAGTTCTGTTTGGTGATTAGTTTGTCTTAGTTTATGAATCGTTGTTCTTGAATAAAGAAATACAGCTTCCCTGCCCAGCCGTTGTCTCCGCGTCTCTGTTACCCGCCCGTGAAGCTAGCCCGCCCAGCAAGAGACTACGAATTTTAACAACAGTGGCCTTTTTTTTTTTCCATTTTATTGGATAGGACAGAGACAAAATTGAAAAAGGAGAGAGAGAGAGGGAGAGAGAAAGATTAGTCACCTGCAGACCTGTTTTACCCCTTGTGAAGTGTCCCCCTGCAGGTGGGGTGCTGGGGGCTCCAACCTAGATCTTTGCAGGAGTCCTTGCTCTTCGTACCATGTGCGTTTAATTAACTGGGTGTGCCACCGCCTGGCCTGTTTTTCTTTTTACTTCTGGAACCTCACATAGACACGGCTGCACTATTCCTATGCCAACTTTTTCATTCCTTTTATTTCAGACAGCGAAAGAGACACACAGAGAAACACCACTCCACTGCTCACAGAACAACTTCTTTTTAAAACATATTTTTATTTATCATTGGGTAGAGACAGAGAGAATTGGAGAGGAGAGGGAGGGAGAGGGAGAGAGAGGAGGGGAGAGGGAGAGGGAGAGGAAGAGGGAAACACCACTGGTGAAGTTTTCCCCCTGCCATGGGCACTAAGGACTTGAACCTGGGATCTTATGCACCGTAATGTGTGCACTCAACCAGGTGCGCCTCCGACTAGCCCCTGGAGCATTTTTCATCATCCATTCCTTCACCTGAAGAAGCACAGGCTGAATTTTAGTTTAGTTTATTTACTTATTTATTTTTTTACCAGAGCGCTGCTCAGCTCTGCACAGGATTGAACCTGGGACCTCAGAGCCTCAGGCCAGAGAGTCTGCATATCCATTTAGCCATCTCCACCACCCCAGGCTGAAATCTTTATCGTCTACTTATTTTTCTTCACTCAGTTATTATTTTTTTTGCTACCAGATTTACCACTAGGGTCTAGTGCCTGCACAACAAGCCCACCACTTCCAGAAGCCTTGTTTCCCTTTTTATTGATAGATACATTGAGGGGATGGGGGAGGGAGGGAGGAAGAAAGAGAGACGCCTGTAACACTGCTTCACCACTAACAAGCTCCCTGGCCCCTGGCAGGTAGAGACCAGGGGCTTGACCCCAGATGCTTGCTCATGGTAATGTGTGTGAGCGATCTGCCAGATGCCCCAATACCCAGCCCCCCAAATCCTTAGAGACCATTTCTTCTGCCTTTCTGCCTGTAGAGGATGAGAAACATCACATGCTTAGTGTAATCACAAGAGCATCTTGTGGGGGCCAGGTGGTGGCGTACCTGGTCGAGTGCACATGTTACAATGCACAAGGACCCAGGTTCAAGTCCCTGGTCCCCACCTGCAGCTTCACCAGGTGGTGAAGCAGTGCTGCAGGTGTTTCTCTGTTCTCCATCTTGATCTTCCCCTCCTCTCAATGTCTGTCTCTCCACCATAATAAATAACAAAGTTGTCCTGTGCATACTCACATCTGCTGCTGGAATGTGGCTCCCAGCCATAGTGTGATGAGTTTTACTAGACTCACACCAGAACAGAGGAACTTTGACAGAAAGCCTTCTTCAGAGGATAGAAGGATATCAAAGGAAGCCAAAAAAAATGGGACGGTCTTTCTTCTCTGTTGTTGCACCTGAGTGAAGTCACAGCATCAGGACTGACAGCTGCCATTCACTGAGTACTTTGTGGCAAAAACGTCACAGGCTCGGACTTCATTAGTTCAGCCTTTCTGACAACCTTCTTTTTAAAAAAACTTTTTTTTAATATTTATTTGTTTTCCCTTTTGTTGCTCTTATTTTTTATTGCTGTTGTAGTTATTGTCATTGTTACTAATGTCATTGTTATTGGATAGGACAGAGAGAAATGGAGAGAGGAGGGGAAGACAGAGAGGGGGAGAGAAAGACAGACACCTGCAGACCTGCTTCACTGCCTGTAAAGCGACTCCCCTGCAGGTGGGGAGCCGGGGGCTCGAACCAGGATCCTTACTCCGGCCCTTGTGCTTTGCACCATGTGTGCTTAACCCGCTGCACTACCGCCCGCCTCCCAACAACCTTCTTAGTTCTTAATGTCTTTCCCATTTTTATGGACGTGAAAACCCTCCCCCACCTCCCCCCATAACCAAGTTAACTAAAATCAAGCAGTTAGTAGATGATGGAAAGAATCTTTGAATCCGCTAGTGTCTGGAGAGCATCCCAAAGAAAGCTGATCCGGGCTTCCCGAGAGAAGCTGTTGGCACCGGACTGAGTGCTTTACTTTAGTAGGAGAAAGGCACTTGGGGTGAGGGGTTTGGAAACTAGACTTCTTTTCTGCTAGAGGAGCATAGGGACACAGAACTCTGGTGGTGGAAACGGTGTGGAATTATACCTCTATTATCTTACAATTTTGTTAGAAAATTAGAAAGCACTAAATGATGAAAAGAAGAAACTAGACTTTGAACTCTGTCATCACTGTTACCCCTGAGACCTTGGAAAGATGAAGATGGAGATTTGTTCCTTCCACCTGTGCACAGAACGAGAGTGCTTTCTGTGTGCTCGCAGAATACCAGAGAGAGTCCTCTACCAGCAAGACAGGACATGCTTCTCTGGGTGCCGCCTGTAGCTCTCCCATTTCTGTCATTATTTCATTTGTAGGATAAAATAGACCTGTTTCTCTCTCTCTCCTCTCCCTCCCTCTCTCTGTCTCTCTCTCTCCCTCTCTTTCTCTCTCTTTCTCTCTCTCTCAGTTCTAGAACCAAATGAAATCATAATACGGGCACAGCACTGAGCAGACAGACGTTGGCTTAGTCTGCAAATTGACTGGACTCCAACCTGATCTGTTTCAAATTGTCTGTGCGGAACTGCACGCACCCACTCCTGGAATCAGGGCATTTGCTCTGAAATAGCGTCGCCCTTCACAGACTGGACTGGCTTCTCTCACAGCTGGAGGACGTGACTAGACAGGGCAGCACAGAGCCCAGCGCCTAACGTTTTTTGCCTGAAACACAGACTTCAGCCTCCAGAGGAAGCAGTCCAAGAGAGACACAGAGCACCCGTGTTTTCTGCAGAGTGGCTTGAGTATTTGTTTAGTCTGGGTTCTCTGAGTAATAAACTATTTCCCCCCCCGTGGAACTATGTGAGAGCCAGTCTCGTCTCCTAGAGATCTCAGATCAAAGCTAATAATGGCATTTTTTTTGTCTGCTATTTTCTACTATACTAGACATCTTACAAATACGACACTTCTTTTTTAGCGTGGACAAGGTGATTTTTTAATTTGTATGTACATTGTAAGATGATTATAACACAATATGAAGTGTATTCTACAGATAGCATATCTATCAATTCCCAGAACATTTATGTGTAGTGAGAAAATTTGAGACCTACTATTGTTTTTTTTTAGCAAATTACAAGTATGCCATCTAGCAGTAAGGCCTGGCTTACCACACTGCACACCAGGTCTTCAGACGCACATGTACTACAGTGTAAACCTAGCAGCATATATTGATCATATGGATCGATCACTGTCAGATATAGACAAGAGCTATTTTAGAGAAGTTAAGTAACATACAGCGACCACCCATCTGTGATGGATTTGAATCCACAATTACTTTCTGTTTATCTTTGTCTTTCTCTCTCTCCTTTCTTTCTCATTCTATACCCAAAGCCTATAATTTTAACTGCACGTTTTTGAAGGCTGAGACAGGCTAATACATAGCAAAACCTTTAATACAAAATACTTTTCTTTTTTCTTATTCTTTTTTTTTTTTCAAGTGACACCAGGGTTATCGCTGGGGTTTGGTGGTGCCTGCTCTATGAACCCACTGATCCCTGTGGCCATTTTTTGTGTGCGTGTTTTTTCTTTTATTTGATAGGACAGAGAGAAATTGAGGAGGGGGCATAGAGAGGAAGAGAGGGAAACATCTGTAGCACTGCAGTTTTCTCCCACAAACAGGGACCAGGGGCTGGATCCTTGCATGTGGTCAGTCATGTGTGTATTCTGTCAGGTGCATGAACTGGGTGCAAATAATTGTCTGGAGTTCATCGCTATCCTGCAGTATTGACTACTTTGTGTTAAAAAGACTGCAGTTCTCAAGTGACTTCCAATAGACTGTCCTGTTCCTATTGGTATTTTAGGTCAGCGAGCTCTGCTGCGTGTGGGAGCGGGGAGAGATTGTCTGAGATGTTCTAGAATGCTGAGGGGCATGGCTGGCCTCTACCCAGCAGATAGATGCTAGCCGCATCCTTCACACCTGCTCTCCACAGTCCTAATGTCTTTAGACATTTGCGGGAGTTTGAAAAGGCATCTGGGGGGCCGGTTGCTATCTTTCTTTTTTTCTCTTTTCTTTCTTTTTTCCTTTCTTTTCCTTTTTTTTTTTTTTTGCCTCCAGGGTTATTGCTGGGACTCAGTGCCTGCACTAGGAATCCACTGCTCCTGGAGGCTATTTATTTAGTTTTTCTCTTTTGTTGCCCTTGTTATTTATCATTGTTGTTGGATAGGACAAAGGGACAAAGAGAAATTGAGAGAGGAGGGGAAGACAGAGAGAGGGAGAGAAAGATAGACACCTGCAGATCTGCTTCACCACTTGTGAAGTGACTCCCCTGCAAGTGGGGAGCCGGGGGCTCGAACCAGGATCCTTATTGCTGTCCTTGTGCTTTGCACCATGTGCACTTAACCTGCTGCGCTACCACCCAGCCCCCCAGGTATTTATCTTTCACTCCCCCTCTCTATCGTCTCCTCCTCTCTCAATTTCTCTCTGTCCTATCCAACAATAACAATGACAACAAGGGCAACAAAACGGGGAAAAATGGCCTCCAGGAGCAGTGGATTCCTAGTGCAGGCACCCAGCCCCAGCAATAACCCTGGAGGCAAAAACAAAACAACAACAACAACAACAAAACATCTGTTCTAGGGGACGAGCCCAGCAGGTGAGATGGAGGGAGAAATCTGTGTTGTTTGAATGAGGATTCCCTTCCTCCAGGGGACCCTGGTCAAGGCGGGTGGGCAGGAAGCGCTGCTGGCCGTTTGGAGAAGAGGTTTCTAAGGCTTCTGCTCCGGTAGAACTGAGAGCACGTTCGTTCATTCATTCGTTCTTCCAGCGGCGCCCCAGGCTCCTCTCTCCGGTACAGCTCAGCATTGCTCCACCCTTGTTTGGAATGAGACTCGTCCTGTGGCTGTCCCCCAGACTTGCTTAGCAGCAAAAAGCTTTGGGACGGATTCACAGAATGAGGCCAGCAGGCTGCGGGGTTCTAATCCGAGGGTTTAGGCCACATAAAAGTTCTCCACTGGCCCAGGACAAAAGGCTAAGGCATCCTGGGGGCCCTTAGCTCCGCGGTGGCGATCTGCTGTGGCACTGTCTTCCTGCTGCTCTCTTAAAGCCAAGCACGTGAACCTGTGTTTCCTCTGTGCAGCCAACTTAACCTCGTCTTATCTTTCCACAGATGAACACAGTGTAGGCCACGAACTTTTCTCATCTTCTCTGGCGACATTTTCCTCTCCATCGGTGACTTCCTCCTGCTACTCTTGTTCCTTCACGTCCTGTGTTTCTAGGGAAATGAAGACCGACACATTCTCTGCAGCCTGTGTTAGCAAGCGGACTTTTCCCTAATTCAGAAACGTGTTACTCTGAGGGGCTCCCTGCGTCTTATTAAAGGTAAAAAAAAAAGTGAAACCGAAAGGGCCTTTCCACAGAGTGGGTTTTGCAAAGGGAAAAAACATCGCTTATACCCAGAACATCACAACTAGAGTAAGAACCCAGTGGGAAAAGTCATGTTTAGTAGCTCCTAGCAAACACTGTGCCTGATGTCAGTGTCCAGCTGCTGTCGATGGCTAGTTAGGTGGGTCACACGGCTAATGTAGGATTTTGTGGGTGCAGGAACCCCACTTGTCTGTTATGGAGAATTCTTGATTATTATCTCCGCTTTAAGCATACTTGCAAGTTTTCCATTGGTTTACCTTTAAGATAATTCAAAGATAAGCTTATAGGCAATCGCTTCTACCCTTCACCCAAGATAGCCACCCTGTTGTGGTCCAGGAGGTGGCACAGGGGCTAAGGCACTGGGCTCTCCAGCATGAGGTCCTGAGTTCAGTCCCCAGCAGCACATGTACTGTGAGGTCTGGTTCTTTCTCTCTTTAACTATCTTCATGAATAAATACATTTTAAAAAAAAAAAAGCCATCCTGCATCTTAGCAGGGGATACAAGTTTCATTATTATTATTTTTAACATCTTCCACAGAGTGTGGGGGAAAAAGACATTTATCTTTCTTGGGAGAGTTCACTTTTCTGTGTGTTCTGCTATGACACTGGCCCATTTTAAAGGAAGAAACTTCATTTTTCTAATTCACAAGTAGTGTTTTCGGCTTAAACTTGAATACTCAAAGTGAGGTGTCAGCGACCCTGGTCATTCCTAAAGGCAGCTCCCTTCTGTCAGTTCCTCGTAGTCACTGTCACCTGAGAGAGCTTCTCAAGAAGCTGACTGTGATCCTAAGTGTCCACAGACTCCGAGATTGAATGTTTCTTCGTGTTGATTGTGTCTGTACTGTTATTCTCGTTGCTATTCGGTCTAGCAGTAATGCAGTTTTCAAACTGAGAAGGAAAACGAGTTAACGGGCAAATCAGTAACCAGAAATGACACGAGAATCAAGGACTTTGAAAAGTCCTCCTGAGGGTGCATCGAGAATCACCGTCTTTTCAATCATCGGCGTTTGTCTGGCAAATACATTTGCAGATGGCTCCATTCTCTCTCCTGTGCTTTTTCTAGGCCTGCTTGATGGATGATGTTTTGTGGACGGTACTGTGTTACGTAGCTTCTTCCTTTAAAAGCACTGACTCAGAAAAAAATGGGTTGTGGTGGTACATTTCACGAGCTTCTTCTCGGTAACTGTCGCAGACTGTTGACTCTATCAGTCACTGCATGATGTCTTTCCACTGTTCTCCTCACAGTTATATCATTATGTAACTGCCATATTTTCTTTGGTGGATGTAAATTTTCTTGATATATATATATATATAATTAAATATATCATGCAGGGGGCAGGTGGTGGTGCACATGGTTGAGCGTACATGTTATGTGCAAGGACCTGGGTTCGAGCCCCTGGTCCCCACTTGCAGGGGGAAAGCTTTGTGAGTGGTGAAGCAGGTCTGCAGGTGTCTCTCTGTCTCTCCCCCCTCTGTCTCCCCCTTTCTTCTCGATTTCTGACTGTCTCTGTAAAAGATAATAAAACAAATTTAATACTCTGCAGATAGTACTTTTCCTGGTACTGAACACAAATTAAGGTTGTCTCTCAGTTTTTACAAAAGATGACACAAGCCTGAGAGGTCTGCATGGACTTTGTGAGGTGAGAATGAATAAGACACGAAGAAGATAGTACTTGGGGTTTGGGTGGTAGCGCAGCGGGTTAAGCGCAGGTGGTGCAAAGCACAAGGACCGGCATAAGGATCCCGGTTCCAGCCCCTGGCTCCCCACCTGCAGGGGAGTCGCTTCACAGGCGGTGAAGCAGGTCTGCAGGTGTCTCTCTTTCTCTCCCCCTCTCTGTCTGCCCCTCCTGTCTCCATCTCTTTGTCCTATCCAACAACAGCAAGAGTAATGACAACAATAATAATAACTACAACAATAAATCAACAAAGGCAACAAAAGGGAATTAAGTAAATAAATAAAAATCCTAATGTGAATTCCTTACCAATAGCATTTGAAACAAAGCTTTTAAAAAGGTGTATACATGTGAGCTGGGCGGCAGCGCAGCGGGTGAAGCACACACAGCATGCAGCCCAAGGACCGGCGTGAGGATCCCTGCTCAAGTCCCCAGCTTCCCACCTGCAGGGGAGTCGCTTCACAAGCGGTGAAGCAGGTCTGTGTCTGTCATTCTCTCTCCCTCCCTGTCTCCCCTCCTCTCTTGATTTCTCTTTGTCCTATCCAACAACAACAACAACAATGGCAACAACAAGAACAGCAACAAAAATGGCCTCCAGCAGTGGGTTCATGGTGCGGACACTGGGCCTCAGTGATATTTCCCCCTACAGGGTTATCACTGGGGCCCGGTGTCTGCACTATGAATCCACTGCTCTTGTGGCCATTTTTCCCCCATTGTTGTTGGCTAGGACAGAGAGAAATTGAAAGAGGAGGGGAAGATAGAAAGGAAAAGAGAGAGACACCTGCAGACCTATTTCAGCAATTGTGAAGCAGCCCCCCCACACACACCGCCTGCAGGTGGGGAGCCAGGGGCTCGAACCGGGATCTCTGTGCAGGACCTTGCACTTTGCACCGTGTGCATTTAGCCTGGTGTGCTCCCGCCCAGACCCCTATTTTTTTTCTTACACATGATAAAATATTAAAACCGTAATTTTAAAGCAAGATTAATAATAACCACTTCCCTCTGTGTTGTTTTTCATGTCCTGCCTGTCATCCTAATGGCAGCCAGGTGGGAGAGGGCAGAGAGGAGGCAGGTGGGTGGGAGAGGGCAGAGAGGAGGCAGAGAGAAGGCAGGTGGGCGGGTGGGAGGGTGCAGAGAGGAGGCAGGCGGGCGGGAGAGGGCAGAGAGGAGGCAGGTGGGTGGGAGAGGGCAGAGAGGAGGCAGGTGGGTGGGAGAGGGCAGAGAGGAGGCAGAGAGAAGGCAGGTGGGCGGGTGGGAGGGTGCAGAGAGGAGGCAGGCGGGCGGGAGAGGGCAGAGAGGAGGCAGGTGGGTGGGAGAGGGCAGAGAGGAGGCAGGTGGGTGGGAGAGGGCAGAGAGGAGGCAGAGAGAAGGCAGGTGGGCGGGTGGGAGGGTGCAGAGAGGAGGCGGGCGGGCGGGTGGGAGAGGGCAGAGAGGAGGCGGGCGGGCGGGTGGGAGAGGGCAGAGAGGAGGCGGGCGGGCGGGTGGGAGAGGGCAGAGAGGAGGCAGTGTTGACCAGGCCCTGGCGGCTGCATACACAGATGGAAACCGAAAGGTGCTGGCTGGGCCTTGCAGATGCAGCAGTCTCCTGGTTGTACACATGCCGTGATGTTCTCAAATGAATTTCACTACTGTTTTTAACTTTAAAATCCACGCAGCATGGTCCTCTCTCATTCAGAAGTAGCTATTCCTGCCTTCCTGAGTCATTAAACGAGTCATTAATGAGAAGCCAGGTGCTTCTCCAGCAATAACCCAGGTGGCAAAAAAAAAAAAAAAAAAAAAAAAGGTGAGGTCGGTGCTCTCTCTCTCTGAGTAGCTAGAACACATGACCTTCTTGAAGTGGAGGTCACTGTGTGCTGGGGCAAAACAGGGTGGGACAAAAGACAATAACCATTAGAAAATTAGACTTATTGGGGGTCGGGCGGTACCACAGCGGGTTAAGCGCACATGGTGCAAAGCGCAAGGACTGGCAGAAGGACCCTGGTTCAAGTCCCCGGCTCCCCACCTGCAGGGGAGTCGCTTCACAAGCAGTGAAGCAGGTCTGCAGGTGTCTGTCTTTCCCCCTGTCTTCCTCTCCTCTCTCCATTTCTCTCTGTCCTATCCAACAACAACGGCATAAATAATAATTACAACAACAATAAAAAAACAAGGGCAACAAAAGGGAAAATAAATAATATAAAAATTTTTTTAAAAAAGAACAGGTACAACTTTAGTTCTCACGGAGTTTACTCCTGTGTGCTTTCCTGCACCGATACCCTGCTCTTAGCAGCAGATGTAAGTCTGTGTAACTCAAGCTGCACGGACATGCTGCAGGACACTGTCATTCCTATCTGTGCTTCTCTCACTCCGCAAGGGCTATGAAGACGACTTTTCTTACTGGAGGAAGTTAGAAGCCCCTCTAGCAAAGGATGTGCTTGATGGTTCAGTTAAAATAGTTACTAAACGAAGGCCGGGCGGTGGTGCAGCGGGTTAAGTGCAGGTGGCACAAAGCACAAGGACCGGCGTAAGGATCCTGGTTCGAGCCCCCGGCTCCCCACCTAAGGGGAGTCGCTTCACAGGCGGTGAAGCAGGTCTGCAGGTGTCTGTCTTTCTCTCCCCCTCTCTGTCTTCCCCTCCTCTCTCCATTTCTCTCTGTCCTATCTAACTACAATAACAACAATAATAATGATAAACAGTCAGGGCAACAAAAGGGAAAAAAATAGCCTCCAGGAGGAGTGGATTTGTAGCTCCAGTGATAACCCTGGAGTTAAAAAAAAAAGTTGCTAAACATATCTAAATAGTAAAAGGACAGCATTAACTGCTAAGGAAAGAGAAATGAACCTGGCGACCCTGTCCCCTTCAAGAATGAACCCTGTGCGGGACTCTTAATCACTGACACCTTGCGTAGTGCCTGCCGCAGAGCCGCCATGAGAACAGCGGGCGGCTTCCAGGAGGAAGGAAGCCTGGCACCAAGTATGTCAGAGTGGCGCTTGGCGTTTCTCTTCCTCTCCCACGCTGACATTTTGCTTGTTTTATTTTGGATAGGACAGAAAGAAATTGAGAGTTAAGGAGAAGAGAGAGGGAGAGAAATAGACCCCTGAAGCCTTGCTTCACTGCTTTGTGTTTGTGAGGCGTCCCCTGCACAGGTGGGGACCAGGGGCTCGAACCTGGGTCTATGCACTGCAATGTGTGCGCTCTACCTGGTGTGCCACCCCCTGCCCCCCTTTCTCTCTCAAAATAATCTTTAGAATCGGATTTGAGTTAACTGTGTGAGTACTTTATGTTCAACTAAGTCCCCAACCCAGTGGCATCAGAGAAAAACTTTACCTCTGTTTGTTTTGTTTTGCTTTGTGACAACACTGCTGAGCTCTGGCTTCTGCTGCTGCTTGAAAATGAACTTGGGGCCTCAGAGCCTCAGGCGTGAAAGCTTTGTGCCTAACCACTCTATTCTCCCCAACCCCAGACCCTCGATTTTTTAAAAAAAAATACTTCAAAGGCTTTTTTTTTTTTGATACATGTATTTATTCTGCTGTAAAAAGCAACACTACCTGATTTCATTAAAATAAATATTCCCCAATTCCAGAATACTTTTAACTTGTAAGATTAGATACACTTTGGGAGGTTCTGGAAGCAAATACATTCATAGTTGTACAATCCCCAGGAAGAATCCAAGCCCCACAGCTCATTCAGTCCCTGCCAGGTAACTGCGTCCAAGGCCGACAGCTGTCCAGCTCTGTGGCAGTGAGCAGTGCACACCCAGAGACAAGAAGGTCATTAGAACTGAAACCAACATAAAAACACAACAAAGCCAGTATATACAAAGCTTAAAATAAACGTAACTCTCACGGTGCAGCACAATCACATAGGATCCCAAAGTCGAGACCAAAAGACCTTTGGAGTATACTGATGGCAGCCCCTAAGGGCTGAGTGAAGAAACCTTTAAATCAGATGTCCTTGTTTTTACCGGCTAGTGACAAACAGGCAGCGCAGGAACCAGCGTTAGAAACCACCGCGTGAGCACAGGACACACGGAGACTGGGAGGATTGTACAAAGTCAGTCTTGAGCTCAGAAGACAGGAGAAGGACCCTTGTTCCCAAACAATAGTCTCTGTATTAGAGACTCACCTCCGACTAGTTGGTGATCTTCAGGCCGTGCAAGGGAACCATCTTAACGTGCATCTGAGGCGCACAAAACAAGTCGCCACTTGAGCGGTTAGTTAGTTACCTCAGTCCATTTCAGTTGGGAAGTGTTAACCATTCTGTCTTGGGGAGTGACGGTGTTCCTGTCCAATGCTGCCTCCATGGCTAGACAGGTCCACGGGGCAGGGACACAGCAGCAAGGAACACGGGTCGCCTGCTCATCCCCCGCAGAAGCCAGCGGGAGCAGCTCTGTCCCTGCTGTGCTTCCCACGAAAGACATCAGGGGGGTGATGGCTGCGGTCACTCGGACTGGGAGTAAAAAATAAAAACATGGAGCAGATGCTAGACCAGGAAAGGAGCCCTCAGGCATGACACAGCTGGGACTCCTCAGCGTGTGCAGATAGAAAGGAGAGAGGAGATTTTTTTTTTTTTTTTTTACTTTACCAACTAGCATCCCTGTAGTGGTGGATTCCATTCATTGCACTCACCACATTTTCAAAAACTGTATGTGCATGCCTGTGTGCACACACACGTGTGTGTGTGTGTGTGTGTGTGTGTGTGTACACTTGTATCAGAAGTCCTCATTTACCCACCACTTTACATCTGAAGTATGTGTGACGGCATCAAGTATGTGTGCAAGGCGTCCTCAAGACAAATATTGTGTACTGGTCTCAATGAGTTGGCCTGTTTTCAGTGTTAAGCTTAGTAGTATTCATTGAAAAGCGTACAGGAGAGAATTAGCAGAAAGCGCAAGTGGCCCAGTAGTCCCCCAAGGAGAACAAATGTCTTGATGCTGACTTTCAGGGACACTTCTATAGACTGAGGTTCTGTGCAGCAGTTCCCATGATGTTGGTAGCTTAGAGAACTTCTGGACTTCACTTGATTCTAGAAGCTCAAAGTATCTTAAAAAGATCGTAATAAGAGCAAAGGCCTTCCCTTCTTTAGAACTTGACTCATTGGTACTTAGTAATCTGTGTCTTGTTTACTCTTTTTTTTGGACAAATGGCATAGTTAGAGATTGAATGTCAGAAACATTTTCTGACTTAGTGAAAAAAAAATAAAACATGAAAACTGCATAGTACACCAGCACCCACTTTCCCAACTACAGGAAAGCGGCAGAGAGCTAAAGGTCTGGGAAGAGAGGCTGGACTAAGAAGATATGGAAAAAGGACATTTTCCCCCCAAAAGCATTATAACTACATTCACACATGTATTTGGTCACCAAACATATCTTAAACAGATTCCCTGATAAGGTCTAATCAGAACTGGTCTATCCTACTAGCAAGGGTTCATTGTTAGTTTTTTCTTAGTCACATCACGAAGCAAGGATGGTGAGAAATATTTCAAACACACAACCGTAAGTGCATATAATCGCTCAAACATTCAAACTAAATCTATATTTAAAGTCATGGAAATTATGCTAATCTACTTCTAAAGGCAGCCTTGCCCCATTTGGAAAGAGACTTAATTTGTAAATGACTATCAGCAGATCACCACCAGAAACTGAAAATTCACAAAATGCACAGAAATAAATCATAAACACCACACAGTTAAGCTAGCCCGGGTAACTATTTCTTTTACATTGAATTATACAACGCACGAGGTAAATATCGCTCACATTATGGAGGGAGGTTGTTGTATTTCTTTTTTTTTTTTTTCCCAAAGAGATCAGATTTGTCCTGTGTGTACAATGAAGAAGAAAAAAAAAAAAGAACACCAGTAACACTGAAAACAACAAATGTTGCAAAATAGGCAGCACTACCAGATAAAACACACACAACTCTTCCTAGAAATAAATCGTTTTCCACAATGATGTAGGTAAGCGATCTCCATCTTGGGGCTAAGGAGCATTATTACAGCAGCCCGTCGAGATTCTTGTGAACGGTCTGCTTCTCCTTGCCGTTGCCGGCATCCCCCTGGGGTGTGTACTGGGCTTGGTATTCCTGGAGGATCTTGAAGACATCGTGGTGCCCGAAGTGCAGGGCTTCATCCATGGGGGTGTTGTTCCACCTGCAGGAAGTGCACAGAGTTGGCTCACGGGCTCACTTCTATCCTAGGGCAGGCCAGACTCCCACCCACTTGGGTTTTTAAAGTGCAGATTATAGAGCCCTTCACGGTTAGCTATTCTGCAGTATCACAGGGAAAAAAACTTAACAAGCGCGGAAAGAGATGGATCATTCAAAGAGTGCTCACAGAGACGACTTGGGATGTAGGGAAAAAAAAGTATCTTCTATGAAAAGATCTTGCTTGGGGGTGCGGCCAGGTGGTGGTAGCTGAGTGCATATATACCCAAGGAGAAAACCCAGGTTCAAGCCCCCAGTCCCCACTTGCAGAGGGAAAGCCTTGCCAGTGGTGACACAGTGCTGCAGGTCTCTCTCTCTGTGTCCCCTTTTCCTCTCAATTCCTGGCTATCTCCATTCAATAAATAAATAAAGATAATAAAACAAACAAGCACGGAGAGTTGGGCGGTAGCGCATTGGGTTAAGCACACGTGGTGAGAAGCACAAGGACTGGTATAAGGATCCAGGTTCAAGCCCCCAGCTCTCCACCTTCAGGGGAGTCGCTTCACAGGTGGTGAAGCAGGTCTGCAGGTGTCTGTCTTTCTCTCCCCTTCCTCTTTCAATTTCTCCCGGTTCTATCCAACAGCAACAACAACAATAATAGCCACAACAATGATAAAACAACAAGGGCAACAAAAGGGGAAAAAATGGGTCTCCAGGAGCAGTGGATTTGTGGTGCAGGCACCGAGCCCGGGCAATAACCCTGCAGGTGGGGAGCCGTGGGCTCGAACTGGGATCCTTACGCTTCGCACCACGTGTGCTTAACCCGCTGTGCTACCGCCTGTCTCCCAGGATTTTTTTTTTTTAAAAGAATAACTTCAATAACTTCAGAGTTCTGTAACTGTTATTATCTTACAGGGTTTCAAAAATATTTCTGTAAATGTTTCTTTTCCACTCATGTAGTTAAAAGGCCTGTTAGGACCAAACACAGAACATTATAATCTGAAAAATTCTGAATAAAAGAACATCTTTAGATTGAAAATAGAATGTAGGCAAGAGGGCATCTCTATTTGGCTGTCTGCTACCTTCGTAAGGCAGCACACCAAGTGCAGGAATGTGTCCGACCTACACACACACATTAAATTGCTATCATCAAATATGAAATCCTTGTACAGTCAGCCACTTGACGACACTGGCCTGAGAGTGCCACGTGAGAGGGTAACCTATCTGCTTACCTGTCCTTGGGGAAAGGATTTACTTTGCAGGCTTCCAGCAAAAATTTAACAACTTCGACGTGACCTATTATTCGAAACAAACAAGCAGACTTCAGTACTGAGTAGAAATTAAGTGGCGGGGGAGAGGGGAGAAGAAAGAAATGTTGGCAACAAAAACCACTGAGATGGGTGGTTGATAGATTACCTTCTGCGGCGGCCACGTGAAGCGCTGTCCTGGAATCATAATCTCGCTGTTCCATGTCCATGGCTGACAAAGCGAATCTGGAATCGGCAAGGACAGGTGGCCATCAGGCGGATATCCTCCGCTCAGCTGTGTCCCATTCGGGCCACACCAGGCACGGAATAGTCACTGCACTGGTTTAATCGGCCGCCCTGCTGGGGAAGTACCATCCCGGGGGCGGGGGGGGGGGGGGGCTGGAGAGACAGCCTGCCAACTGGCACCTTCTGGGGCAACAGAAGGCTTTGCTACATTGTTTGAGAAGAGAGTGCTGACCCATCTAGACCAAGTGGACTGAGAGCAAGAAGCCCATCAGGATGCTAAGTTAAATAAATGCTTTTCCTTGGGGCCGGGTGGTGGCGCACCTGGCTGAGAGACATGTTACAGTGTAAAAGAACCGAGGTTCGAGTCCCTGGCCCCCACCTGCAAGGGGAAAGCTTTGCGAGCTGGTGAAGCAGGGCTACGGGTGTCTATCTCCTTCTGCCCTCTCGATTTCTGGCTGTTTCTATCCGGTAAATAAAGATAATTAAAGGGAGTTAGGAGGTAGCACAGCAGGTTAAGCACACGTGGTGCAAAGCACAAGGACCCATGCATGTAAGGATCCCGGTTCGAGCCCCCGGCTCCCCACCTGCAGGGGAGTCGCTTCACAGGCGGTGAAGCAGGTCTGCAGGTGTCTGTCTTTCTCTCCTCCTCTCTGTCTTCCCCTCCTCTCTCCATTTCTCTCTGTCCTATCCAACAATGATGACATCAATAATAACTACAACAATAAAACAACAAGGACAACAAAAGGGAATAAATAAATATTTAAAAAAATTAAGTTTTTTAAAAAAATAAAGATAATTTAAAAAAAAAGCTTTTTAAAAATATTTAAAAATATTCTGGCAGATGGTCTGATCTGTAGTTTATAAGTTTTAATCAGACTCTCATAAATATAAAATGATTTTGTCTATTTTTCTGAATAAAACTATTTTAAAATACACTTAAAAAAAGACAAGATAAAAATTTACATCGATATACTACACAGTGATTCCCACCTTAGTGTTATCTAACAAATCTACTTTCATGTCTTTATTGTGTGATGAAATTCCTATCTACTTTGAATTTTATAATACAACACCATTGATACAACACTAAACAGGCTTTAAAACAAAATTGTAAAAATTTAAGCATATATACATGTATTTATTTTTATGTGAAACTTTGGTTGCAAACCTATACAAACGACCTTAAGCTTACAGTGCTGAAAGGCCTCCTAACTCTGATGATATGCACCAAATGTCCCCATTTTTCTGCCCCCAGTTACTTTAAAGACAGGGAGGAAGAGAGAGATGGGACCTGACAGTGAAAGCACTAATTATTCAGTTATTACTTGGGGAAACAAAAAAGACTGGGGCTATTGCAGGAGGGAGCAAATGGTCAGAAGGCATAGCAACTTGAACACACTGAAGGAATTTACATTTTCTTGGGTCATGCTCTGTTTGTTTTTCCTCCAGGGTTACTGGCTCAGTGTCAGCACTGCAATCTACTGCTCCTGGCGGTCATTTTTTTGCCTTTTTTTTTTTTTTTTCACTGGTTAGGACAGAGAGAAATTAAAAATTGAGAGAGGATGGGGTGATAGGGAGGGAGGGGGGCCAGGAGGCAGTGCACAGGGTTAAGCACACATAGTATGGCGTAAAGATCCTGGTTCAAGCCCCCAGCTCCCCACCTGCAGGGGGGAGCGGTGAAGCAGGTCTGTAGGGGTCTATCTTTCTCTCCCCGTCTCCCCTTCCTCTCTCAATTTCTCTCTGTCCTATCCTATAGGAAAAAAAAATGGCCTCTAGGAGCAGTGGGTACCTAGTGCCAGCACCAAGCCCCCCTCCCAAAAAAAAAAAAAGGGAGAAAGACACCTGCAGACCTGCTTCACTGCATTTAAGTCATCCCCCTGCACATGGGGACTGGAGGCTTGAACCTGGATCCTTGCATATGGGTCTTTGCACTTCATACTATGTGTGATTAACTGGGTACGCCGCTGCCTGCCTCCCCTTGGGTCATTACTAAAGGTAATGGAGACCGAAGTGAGACTTTTAACCTTAAAATTGTCATTTTCCCAGAAGCAATTTAAAATACATTTGTCAAGAATGTGCTAATCTGCTTTGAACGTACCGTCGGAGGGCAGAGACATCTCCAGTGTAGGCAGCAAATAAAAGGTTGATCACTGACTTGACCTGTGAAGAGAAGGAAATTCAGACATCTATGGGGGAAAGCAAACACCTCCAATATGCAGTCTTGCCAAGAAGTGATGTGTGTGTGCGTGTGTGCATGCATGTGTGTGCGTGTGTGTGTGTGTGTGTGCATGCGCTTTGAGCACTTCAGTCAGGTCTCATGAAATAAGTCGGTCACAGGTCCATTTCTATAACTAAGCAGGTTGCATTTTAAACCGTTGCTTATGAGAAAGATGTACTCTCTGGCACTGCTGGTGGGGAATGAACTTAGAGCCTCAAGCCTAAGGTCAAAGATCCCAAACTTCACCCTGGGACACACCTGGGGAACTCTATGATGCTTGTTAGTGGAGGATTATGAGAGAAAATTCAACCAGAAATAGAAAATAGCTAGGGTGAGGGCAGACAGCATCGTGGTTATGCAAAGAGACTCTCATGCCTGAGGCTCCCCCAGGTTCAATCGCCCACACCACCAGACCTAAGCAGTACCCTGGGAAAAAGAGAGAGAGAGAGAAAAACAAAAAAGAAATACAAGGTATCTGCAGAAGGAATGGAATACTGACATCAACTGGTGTAAGAGAATAGAAACCTGTGACTAACCCCACAAAGTGGCAGAGAAGACAGACCAGCTCATTCACATAACCTTTCTCATTCATGTCTCGGTGTTAGGAGTCAGCTTTTACACTGGCAAAATTCACAAGCATCATTACTAAAATGGGATTTTTCAGGGGCCGGGTGGTGGTGCACCTGGTTGAGGGCGCATGTTACAGCACACAAGGACCTGGGTTCCAGCCCCCAGCTCCCACCTGCAGGGGGAAAGCTTTGCGAGTGGTAAAGTAGTGCATCAGGTGTCTGTCTGTCTATCTCCTCCTTCCCTCTCAATTTCTGGCTGTGTCTATCCAATAAATAACTAAAGATAATAATAATTTTAATAGAATCTTCTTATATAAATGTCTAACCCCTGTCAGTAATCACTCCCCTTACTGGTCACTTACTACTGACTTCTTTCAGAAACCTGAGGAGACAACATGTAGTACTGATCTTTTTTTCACCAGAGCACTGCTCAACTCTGGTTTATGGCGGTGTGGGGGATTGAACCTGGGACTTGAGAGCCTCAGGCATGAAAGTCTCTTTCCATAACCATTATGCTATCTACCCCTCCCCAGTACTGATCATTTTAAACAGATTAAGATTATCGTTGAAAGAAAATTACAGGAGTCGGACGGTAGCGCAGCGGGTTAAGTGCACGTGGCGCAAAGCTCAAGGACCAGCATAAGGATCTCTGTTTGAGGCCCCGGCTCTCCACCTGCAGGGGAGTCACTTCACAGGCGGTGAAGCAGGTCTGCAGGTGTCTGTCTTTCTCTCCCCCTCTCTGTCTTCCCCTCCTCTCTCCATTTCTCTCTGTCCTATCTAACAATGACGACATCAGTAACAACAACAATAACTACAACAACAATGAAAAACAACAAGGGCAACAAAAGGGACAATAAATAAATATATATATATAAAATTTTAAAAAGAAAATTACTCGAAATATCATTGATATTTGACCATCAATGCCCATGCCGTAAAAATTGGAATATTCCCAGCGTCCATGACATAGGCTTTGCTCAAAAAGTGAGTAGATTCTGAAACTATTAAGTATTGCTGCTAGTTTGCCCAGACGTGTAATGTATACGTGTCTTGCTTTGTCAGTCATCCACTTCGTTTTAGACAGTGACAGAGAGACCCAGATGGTGGTGCCCATGCTGACAGAGACAGACGGAGAGAGACAAAGAGGGAAATGGAGAATAGCCCTGAACCTTCTTCCAAAGCAGTGGGACAGGAATCACACCTGGCTTGTGCACATGGCAACGCAGCCCAGTAGTCAAGTGAAGTAATTTCACCAACCCACTTTCTGGTTCTCTAAATCAAGGAAACGCTTAGTTACCTGCTGTCCTACTTTCACAGACTGTATCTCAGTATTTTTGAGAAATGAAAACAGAGTTAACATTCGACAAAAATCCCCTCTTGGGCCTCAGTTTCACAGCTCCAACATTCATATAGACAACCCAGCTGATAATGAGACTTACAGACACCAAACAGAAGTATAACTGGAGCACAGCAAAGCAGCCCAGTCATTTAGAGCGTCACGGCGCTGAGAACTTTTGCCCAGAAATGCTTTCAAGCACTGACCTGGACAGTCCCCTCTCCACTGTGGCTTTCCTCTTCTGAGCCTGGGAGCTCTGAAGTCAAGTGAAACTAACCACAGATGTACTGCCATCTAGCACCTTTAAAATGTTTTCTCCAGGGGGTTGGGCGGTGGCGCAGCGGGTTAAGCGCACGTGGCACAAAGCACACGGACTGGAGGAAGGATCCTGGTTCGAGCCCCCTGGCTCTCCACCTGCAGGGGAGTCGCTTCACAGGCGGTGAAGCAGGTCTGCAGGTGTCTTTCTCTCCCCTCTCTGTCTCCCCCTCCTCTCTCCATTTCTCTCTGTCCTATCCAACAATGACATCAACAATAACTACAACAATAAATCAACAAGGGCAACAAAAGGAATGAATAAATAAATATTTTTTAAAAAGGTTTTCTCCAGGGGGTCGGGCAGTTTTGCAGTGGGTTAAGCGCACGTGGCGCAAAGCACAAGGACAGGTATAAGGATCCTGGTTTGAGCCCCCGGCTCCCCACCTGCAGGGGAGTCGCTTCACAGGCGGTGAAGCAGGTCTGCAGGTGTCTGTCTTTCTCTCCCCCTCTGTCTTCCCCTCCTCTCTCCATTTCTCTCTGTCCTATCCAACAACAAACAACCTCAACAATGGTAATAATAATAACCACAACGAGGCTACAACAACAAGGGCAACAAAAGGGGGAACAAATGGCCTCCAGAAGTGGTGGATTCGTGGTGCAGGCACCGAGCCCCAGCAATAACCCTGGAGGGAAAAAAAAAAAGGTTTTCTCCAGAAACTAGTCTACAAGTGCTCTGGGGGGGGGGGGGGCGGGTAGATTAAAATAGCCTTGCTATCAGGTGTTTCCTTAAAACATGACCGTGAAGGTTCGTGAATACAGGATGCAGTTCAGGAATGTGTGTGAGCATCTGAGCAGTCACAGTATTTTACTACCCTTGACAGTCAACCAAGTCTCTCCCCACCGACACACACACACACACCACACACCCTTCTATTTATTCTTTTGTTCCATTTACCTTCCCTCTGGCCTCTCTACTTCTGCCCAACCTGTCAGTGTGATGCTAACCTGAGACCAGAACTGTCTTCCCAATGCGGGCAAGGAGAACGTCTAACAGAGTCGCACAGACTGTTCTGCAAACCTTCACCTCGTCTTTCATCTCTAGTCCTGTTTCCAACTCTTAGTCTGGAGGATGTTAGGGAAAAGGGGCCGGGTTAGTGGCACACCTGGTTGAGTGCACCTGGGTTCAAGCCCCCGGTCCTCACCTGCAGGGCGGGGGAAGCTTTGCGAGTAGTGAACTAGTGTCGCTGGTGTGTCTCTCTGTCTCTCTCCCTCTCTACCTCCTCCTTCCCTCTCAATTTCTGGCTGTCTCTATACAGTAAATAAATACAGATAATAAAAATTAAAAACAAAAAGTTACCCAAGTATTTAAAAAAGAATGTTAGTGAAAACAGTTTTTAAAAAGCTTCCAGCTGGCACTGACACACCTGTTGTGCATTTATGAACCAGTTTTGGGGGCTCTGCTTTCTTGCTGACTGGTCAAGTCGGAGTCCCCGATTCTGTGATCTTGGACGCAGAAAAACCGCAGGACACTGGTGAGCTATTGCAAAAACTGTTCTCTCCTCACTACTGGGCTTCCCCCCCACACACACACACTTTCTTCCTGCCCTTAAATACCACGGCAACTCCTTGAATAAATGACCCTCATCACTTCTCTACAGCTGACTTCTCTTACTCTGCACAAAGGGCCTATTCCCAGCCTCTATCTCTTTCCTTTCCTTCTAAACCTCCTTCAAGAAACACATCTGGGGGTCGGGCGGTGGCGCAGTGGGTTAAGCGCACGTGGCGCAAAGCGCAGGGACCGGCGTAAGGATCCCGGTTCGAGCCCCCGGCTCCCCACCTGCAGGGGAGTCGCTTCACAGGCGGTGAAGCAGGTCTGCAGGTGTCTGTCTTTCTCTCCCCCTCTCTGTCTTCCCCTCCTCTCTCCATTTCTCTCTGTCCTATCCAACAACAAAGCAACGTCAACAATGGCAATAATAATAACCGCAACAAGGCTGCAATAACTAGGGCAACAAAAAGGGGAAAAATGGCCTCCAGGAGCGGTGGATTCATGGTGCAGGCACCGAGCCCAGCAATAACCCTGGAGGAAAAAAATAAATAAATAAAATTTAAAAATAATAAATAAAAAGAAACACGTCTCTAGCCCTCCTGACTTGCGAGTCCAACTCCGTGACCGCCCGTCCTCCAGATCCCCTAAGGCCTCCCTCTTGTTCCCTCGGCTTCTGGCACCGTCAACATCTCCTCCTTTGCTGAATGTCTTCTCTCTGCTGTCACAGACAAAACTCCAGTCTTTGGAAATACGACACATCGACCATCGGCCCCTTTGATCACCTTCCACAGGAATCCTCTGAGCATCACCTTCCCGCCCACCGTCACGTCTGCACAGCGCCCTGAAAAGCTCCAGCAGTCTTGCTGTGTCTCCAGCACATACACGCCACCCTCTCACCCCTCTCCCAGGATCACCTCCCGGCCGTATCCGGGTCTTCCTCCCCTTGGCTGCCTCAGAGTCGTTCCCAGCTGCTTAACAGGCCAAAGACACCCCTACCCTTGTTTCTCAAGTCATTTTACCAGCAGTGTGATGCATACTTTCCAATGTAGCTATTGGCACATGCGGAGAATTTCTCAGCACACGACAGATGTCTGCAAAACACTCTCACCCCCAGTCAAGTCCCTTTCCTCCATCCTTGTGTCTCAACGTAATTGCCCTCAAGAGATTCACGTTATGATTCTAGGCAGGAAAACTTCCCAGTATACTTCTTTAAAAAAAGTTATCTTTGGGGGCCGGGTGGTGGCGCCCCTGGTTGAGCGCATATATTACAGTGCACAAGGACCTGGGTTCCATTCCCCAGTCCCCACCTGCAAGGGGAAAGCTTTGTGAGTGGTGAAGCAGGTCTGCAGGTGTCTCTCTCCCTGTCTCCCCTCCTCCTCTCAATTTCTAGCTGTCTCTATCCAGTAAATAAATAAAGATAATTAAAAAAAAAAACACAACTTTCCCCCTGCAGGTGGGGACTGGGGACTTGAACGGGGACCCTTGTGCACTGAAGCATGTGCGTTCAACAACCAGGTGTACCACCGGCCGGCCCTCCTAAGTGCTTCTTAGATCTGAGTCTCTGCTCCTAAGCCTTCACCCTGCTGAACTACTTGCTTGTCATGCTGTCATTTCAAACTCAAAAACAGCAAACCTGTCTACAGCCTGAAGGCTCCCCATCCTGACTCCAAAAACCCATACTCATCTGTCTACCTAACTTTTTCTCTAGGATGTTTTATTAAGCATCTCAGACCTACCCCGTCCCCCCCCAAAATTTCTAAAGCAAGAAGTAAGGTACCTGGTTAAGTAGGGGTTTCTAACCCGCTCTTCACCCACTAAAGGTGTTCAGATAGATTTGATTGGAGGAAGGGGGTTCTTCACCACATAAGAGGGCTTGGGGGCAGGCAGTGGTGTACCCAGTGGGGTGCACACCGTAATGTGCAGGGACTGAATTCAAGCACCACTGCGGGAGGGGGGGGGAAGCTTCACATGCAGCGCAGTGCTGTCAGTGCCTCTCCTTCTCCTTCCTCTTTCAATTTGTCTCTGATATATATATATATATATATATATATATATATACACACACACACAGAGATGTATATTTATATATAACAGGAATTCATGGTTTTGTTTGTTTTTGTCACCAGGGTTATGGATGAGGCTTGGTGCCAATACTGTGAACCCACCATTCCTGTCAACCTTTCCCCGCCCCTATTTTATTTGAGAGGACAAGGAGAAATTGAGAAAGGAGAGGGGGAGACACAGGGGGAGAACTGCAGACACCTGCAGGCCTGCTTCACTGCTCGTAAAGTGGCCCCACAAGTGGGGGGAAGGGCTTGAACCTTGCGCATGGTACTATGTGCGCTTAACACGGTGTCCACCATCCAGCCCCATTTTTCTATTAAAAGATGTGTCGTTAGGAGTCAGGCGGTGGCGCAGTGGGTTAAGCGCAGGTGGCGCAAAGCGCAAGGACCAGCGTAAGGATCCTGGTTTAAGACCCCGGCTCCCCACCTGCAGGGGAGTCGCTTCACGGGCGGTGAAGCAGGTCTGCAGGTGTCTGTCTTTCCCCCTCTGTCTTCCCTTCCTCTCTCCATTTCTCTCTGTCCTATCCAACGACGACGACAACAACAGTAACTACAACAATAAAACAAGGGAAACAAAAGGAAAAAAAAAATGTGTCGTAAGTGTTCCAACACCCCAGCATATATGTGGGAGAGACAGGCAGGGAGGAGGGAGCAGGACCTGCTTATGTCAAGTGTCAGAGAACCAGCTTCCTTTTCTACTTCTCACAAACCCAACCTATAGCTCATGGGGATTTATCTCGATTTTATTTCTTTTTTAAAAATATTTATTTATTTTCTCTTTTGTTGCCCTTGTTGTTTAACATTGTTGTAGTTATTGATGTCATTGTTATTAGACAGGACAGAGAGAAATGGAGAGAGGAGGGGAAGACAGAGAGGAGGAGAGAAAGACAGACACCTGCAAACCTGCTTCACCGCCTGTGAAGCGACTCCCCTGCAGGTGGGGAGCTGGGGGCTCGAACCCGGATCCTTATGCCGGTCCTTGTGCTTTGCACCACGTGCCATTAACCCTTCTAACTCATGACAATTTGCTCAATATCAAGCCCTTTGTATCTTTTTTTTTTTTAAGTATTTTATTTTATTTTTGAGAGAGATGCAGAGAGAGACAGAGAGAAATTCCCGAGCACTGCACAGCTCTGGGTTATGGTGGTGCGGGGAATTGAACCTGGGACTTTGGAGCCTCAGGCATGAGCGTCTCTTTGCATAACCATTATGTTATCTACCCCTGCCCACAAATATAAATCTTAAAAGAGAGGGAGAGACACCACAGAACTGTAGTATCTTCTAGTACCATAACATATCTATCCCATATGGTTCTAGGGTTTGAACCAGGGCAAGGCCTGCAGTCTAAATGGTGACAGACCTCTCCTGTCTCTGGTGTAGTTTCCTTTAAGAAAGCCAACAGAAGAGGGTTTAGGATGTCTGCTGTCTGAATCTCCTGCAGACGTTGAGGCTTTATTGCAGTCTTCACTGGAGAGGTAGTTCAGAGACTGAGCACAGCACCTGCACAGCTCAGGTCCCAGGAGAGCTGAGGCTCAGTCCTCCATGATGACGTGGCACAGCTCGTGGCGGTTGGGTTTTGCTCTGATGAAAATGAATATATGTGACCTTCACAGCAGACCCTAACCCTTCTCGTTCTCCTGCTCTGAACGCTGGGATTATGTAACGTGGGTGCCTTCCTCCCCAAAGCTCTAATTCTGTGCAAGGAACAGCCAGAGTTACAGAGACGTGTAACTCCGTATTGACACAGTGAACGAGTTTCAAGTTTCTAAGAAGCTGTGATGGGAAAAAGGGGGCAGTGGTGGCACACCTGGTTACACACACAAGGACCTGGGTTCAAGCGCCTGGTCCCCACCTGCAGGGGGAAGCTTCACAAGTGGCTACAGGTCTCTCCCCTCTTTATCTTCCCCCCCAATTTCCCTGTACCTAACCAATAATAAACAAATAAATGAATAATTGAAAAAAAGAAGTTATAATGGTTTTTAAACATCCCTGGCAGGCTGGTGATGAAATCTAACAATATAACTGTGTGTATTTATTATTTCCTCTGAGGTCAAGGGCCTTGGGTCAAGGTCAGGTAACACGGATTAGTGGCGGATCCAGGGTACTCAGGCAATACTGCACCACGAGATTATGGTGCTACAGCCCCTTGCTAGCTCTTTACACTAGAACGTTGAGCTATTAAGACTCAAAGATGGGGGTGGGGGTTCAGGCCCCATGATGGCATGAGGAGGACCTAGTGGGGGTTGTATGGTTACGTGGAAATGTTATGCCATGTACAAACTATTGTATTTTGCTGTTGACTGTAAACCATCAACCCCCCAATAAAGAAAACAAAAGACTCAAATAGATCTGTTACCCAAAGGTTAGAAGGAAAGTGATGGGGTCAACAGAAATCGAGCTCTAATCTATAATGAGGCTTCACTAGACAGTGTGGGCAGAAGGGCGGGAAGGGGTGAGGAAAGCCAGGCATAGAGGAAGGAAACCTGCTAACTTCAGGCTTTAGTCCTCAAGCTTTTTATTTCCAGCTCTACTATCAGATGCAAAGTTGTACCCTCCCTCGTTTCCCTTTATATGTTTCTGTCTTCATTCCAAGGGGAATTCAAAGGCTGTCTTGGGAAGGTTCTAATGAAAAAAGCAAAAAGGTCACTGCAACACTACTTGGGGGACGCCTTGCTTGGGCAGCTGGTACTGACAGGAACTCAAGAGGCCCATTGTCTCTCTCTCTCTCATTTGCGAGATTGGTAGCTTTTCAATATTTTTGTTCCTTGACTTTTAAATTTACTTAAAGCACACGCACAATAAAGTCATGCGTTGATTCTGGTTTCATAAACTTGTAACTCAATATCAAAACAAAGTTGGTCAAGTTAAAAAAAAAAAAAAAAAAAAACGCCGCTGAGAAGCCCTTCCTCCTGCTCCTATTGCTCCCAGTCTGACGTTAGGCTGCTCTCCGGTTTCCAGTTCACTACAGTATCTGTTGCCGTGGGACGGATCCTGTTCATCTGTTAAATAAACCATCACCAGACCAGATCCTATTTTTAAAAGCTTCAGCTGAGCCTTTTGCAGTCTTTAAATAAAGTCCTCTCCTGTAAATGTTTCCTTGATGTCAGGTTAAAAAATGCAAACCTATCACAGAATAGCTAGAACATTTTATGTTGTGAGTAAGTAGACATCACTTGCTGGCCTGGCCAGGAAAATGAGCCTGGAGCACGTCTCTGTGACTCATCACAATTTCTTCCTTGCTACTGTGAATCGTGTTCTTATGGACGTGCAAAACAAAATTATAGCACTTTTATGATTAGATATACTAAGATTACTCAAACGAGGTGGGGCCACTGCTCCTAAGCGTTCCAGTAACAGATCCAGACCCAATTAGTATACTATATATAGAGAGAAATTAATCCAAACTCATGTGATCAGAGAAGATCAGAGGAAATCCTTTGTGGGAGTAGCAGTTTGTAAATTTCAGGACCTCACTTCCAGATTTTTATGCAAGCTTAGGAGGCTCTCAGATGGTAATTTTAAGTGAGAGAAAAACACTGAGTAGTAAAGAATGGTATCTCACAGGGATTTAAATGACAAAATGCAACATTAAGATGCAAAGTGTGAACACTATTCTGTCCTCATCAGCACATCCTTTCCAAAATTTCTGCAGCAGATTAACCTCAAATTAGTTTACTTCTTAAAAAGTACTAACAGTTGGGGCAGGTGGTTGGCACACCTGGTTAAGAGCACATTACTGTGCGCAGGGACCCAGATTCAAGCCCCCAGCTCCCACGTGCAGGGAGGAAGCTTTACACGCAGTGGAGCGGGGCTGCAGGTGTCTCTTATTTCTTGATCTCAATCTCCCCCTTTCAATTTTTCTCTGCTTCTATGTAGAAATGACATCTTGGGCGAAGGGGGATAGCATATTGGTTCTGCAAGAGACTCTCAGGCCTGAGACCCAACGTCCCAGGTTCAATAACTTGTGCCATGGTAAACCAGAGCTAAGTAGTGCTCTGGTTAAAAAAACAAACAAAAGGGGGGGGGTGAGCAGGGCTTGACTGAAGAATTTGGACATCTTACAAAAGCCCCCACAGGAGGACTGTTGCTACTTATAGCAAAGTACCTAGTATGAAGTCTCTACTATAGCTGAACTAACTTAAGTGCTCTAAGTGTTACTACTGCTGCTACTGTTCAAACGGTGGAAAGCAGAAGGCTAGGATGTTTAAGTCACTCTGAGCAAGGTAATGACCTTGCCAAGTGTGGCGCTCAGCAGTCAGCCCGACATCTGGGTCAGCGTTCTCAAACATCACGCATTAACATCTGGGTCAGCGTTCTCAAACATCACGCATTAACGACTGGCTCAAGAGATTTAACAAAAGCTGAGGCAGATTTCCTGACCAATAGGGTACACAGACTAGACTACACTGTGATGAGAAACTGCAGCTACACATTTTCTATTGATGTGCTCACCAAAGATGCTTAAAAAAAGAAAAAGAAAAACAGGGCTTTAAAAATCTGCTGACCAGGAGTCGGGAGGTAGCGCAGCGGATTAAGCGCAGGTGGTGCGAAGCCCAAGAACCAGAGTAAGGATCCCGGTTCGAGCCCCCAGCTCCCCACCTACAGGGGCGTCACTTCACAGGTCTGCAGGTGTCTATCTTTCTCTCCATTTCTCTGTCCTATCCAACAACGATATCAGTAACAATAAAACAAGAGCAACAAAAGGGAAAAATATTAAAAAGTTTTAAAAATTGGCTTGTTTATTCATTGAATAAGGACAGCCAGAAATTGAGAGGGAAGAGGGTGAGAGAGGGAGAGAGACAGAGACACCTGCAACAATGCTTCACTACTTGCAAAGCTTTCCCCCTGCAGGTGGGGACTGGGGGCTTGAACCTGGGTCCTTGTGCACTGTAACGTGCCCTCAGCCAGGTGCGCTGCCACCCGGCCCCCTAGGATTTTTTTTTTTTGTTAACTGAAGAGAAAATAAGGAAAAAGAACAATTCGTTCAGTTTGGTGTATCAAGGTCACAAATGGGAAAATTTTATTCAAGAAATACTATCTTAATTCTTTGCTATCAAGTCTCAGAAATCGAAAACATGAACTCTGGGTTCAAGTGAGAAGGAGTCAATGTAACTTGGGACAACACTGGCAGCTGATGCACTTATCTCAGCGGCTGAGCTTATTCTGGTCAATGCCAGTGAGTGGTTGAAAAAGATGGAGATCGCTCTCCTTTTGTAGCCAAATATAAAACCAGTGAATAATATGGCTTTGTGTGGCCTGACAAACAGCACATTTCACTAAGCAGCAGTGAGGAGGAAAAGAGAAGAAGAGAAGGGAGGAGAGAAAGAATGAACAAACATCTTCCCTGTGGAAAACCCAAGAGTGTGGTGTACGTGGATATGCCTCGTTTTAATGTTTCTTTTTAACACTTTCTGTCTTATTTTGCCATCAGGGTTGTTGCTGGGGATCAGTACCCACTAGATAGTTCACCGCTTCAGGTGAGACCCCCACCCCCTCCTTTTAATGACAGAGAAACAGGGAGACAGAGAGGAAGACACACCTGTAGCCGCTCCAGCATCCTGATGCTTCCCTCCTGCAGATGGGGCTGCGGTTTAGAAGCTGTTCTGCTTATGTATGGCTCCCGCCCCCCATTCATGCCGGCCAGGGCCAGATCTGTCTCCTCTCTAGTTGGGCTAGAGTACTTTTCCCTAGTTCTCTAGCCCAACTTTTAAAAACAGGGAGTTCCTTCTCATTTGAGTGTTTTAACTGGAACAATCTCACACACTCCACAACTTTTTAAAATCTCCTCTCCATGTTGACTACTCAAACTAGACTTCTCTAGCTTAAGACTGTTCTGAGTTTCCGACCTCTGTCCAGCACCGCACAGAGAGACATGGCCACCAGCTGCCAGCCTTCAGACAGCTGATGATGCCCATGTGCTTACTCTTCACACTAGGCAGAGAGAGGAGCAATGTGACTGGAGACTGGAAACACCTTGTGAGATGCTCTCGCTACTCATGTGCCTGGGGAGGAGGGAGTGTCTGCAGATACTGATTTCCACATTTTAACCATCATTCCTTCCACTCTGGCCTGAAGCACTGCTCAGCTCTGGATTATAGTGGTGCGGGGAATTGAATCTGGCACTTTAGAGCCTGGGGTATGAAAGTCTGTTTGCATAACCATTATGCTATCTACGCCCACCGTGCGTGCGTGTGTGAGATTTTATTTTTACTAGAACACTGTTCAGCTGTGGCTCTGATGGTGCTGGAACTGAACCTGGGGGTCTCTGGCACGAGTCTCTTTACAAAACCACTGTGCTATCTACCCCTAGTCCTGAACTGTCTACCCCACCCACCCCAGACTTTTTTCGGGGGGTGTGTGTGTGTTAATAGTTGACAGTAAACAGTTGCTGGTACATGTAAGATCTGTGTCCTGCAAAGCACTCTCCCCCTCCCCCGCCCCCGATCCTTTACTTTGGTGCAATAACCCAAAGCACTACCACTTTGTGCTCTGTCTTTCCCCTTTCTGTTCTGTACTTATTTCTCAACTTCTGTCCGTGAATGACAGAACCCCAACTCATTGTTTCTGGCTAACCTCACCTAACATGACCTCAGACTTCTTTCTATTATTAGAAAAACACAGATATTTCCTGAACAGGTTCAATAGACTTTTATCGTCACAACTCTAGACATCAGCTTTTGGTCTTAACCTCCTCATTTCTATTTAATGTTGGGGGATCTATGAGGACAGTTCTTACTAACAAGTATCTTTACGTGGGCGTGAAATTTAATGATAAAATTTCGAGCTCACTTTTTATCTCCTGTACTTAAATACTGAACCCTATTTTCCTGATTTGATCAACATTTTAGAACACAAATCGTCCTTCCAGTGTTTTGTCAAATCATCTTTAATTTCTTCTCTACACAAAACACATACGTGCATGTGCCAATCAATCACAGGATTCTGGCAAAACAGGCAGGTGACAGTGGCTGCATCACGTCCAAGTGAAAAATGGGTTTTTCCTCACAGGATAAATACAAAATGTCATTGCATTCTTCCGAGGTGCATGGAATTAACAAGACAAGACAATAAATGCCCCCAGCGAGCACTTCATCGTGGGAAGCTCTCGAGAACCGTTACTGCTCGGGTGCAAATCCTGGTTTGCACATCTTAAAGCCACGTGACCTCCACGAGCTCACAAAGCTCTCTCTCTCTAATCTGCAGAGCAGATCTGCAGGACACGGGTTCCGTGGTTAAAGCGTCCTCAAAACCTACTGAACACTAATGGTGGGTGTGTACTAAGTGGCAGATGCTATTTTGGGGGTGGAGACTCAACGACAGTATAATGTTCGTGCCAAAGAAATTCCTGCCTGAGGTTCTGAAGCCCCAGGCTCAGTCTCCTATGCTGCTGGCCCGCGCTGAGCTGAGCGGCGTTCTGGTGAGAGCAAAGACTGCTAATTACTAAGGGCCAGAAACAAAAAGCAAAATGCAAGCCCTGCTACTAAAGCTTTTGGTGCTACTGTTTCTGTTGATAGTATAATGTGCATGTCCTGTTGTGAAGAGCCGAGTGAACGTGTTCACAAGGGAGGCAAAAGGAAGCAATCTAAAGACTACAAAAGTCATCCATTGCAGCCACGTGCCTGTGCCAGCGTGGACCGTCTAGGTCTTCACACCGTCTGAAGCAGCTGGCTAGGGACTTAGCTCTAGTCTGCACGCTGCCAAGCTTCCTGTGAGGAAGGCCAAAGGAGCTCTAAGCTTCCATGATCATTGGGAACAGACAAAAAAACACGGACGGCAATGGTTTTCTCCATTTTAGATCACTACGTTAGGCGATTACATAATCATTTCAAATCTACGGACGAGACTGCTTATGGGTTAACGTGATATATTTTATTGATTCAGATGTTACTTTATTCTGTAAATGGAAAAGAGTAATCATTGAACTGATAAAATCTGTGTTTTTTTTAAAAACAAACAAACAAAATCATGAAAAATATGCTAAAATGCACTCTAAGACTCTAAAAAGTTCACGCCCTTCGTTTATCACACCGGGTTATCTATCTATCACCCAGTGCCATTAGTGCTGTTTCCACACCAGAAGCACTAGGTAAACTGGTTTCAGTCTGTTAAAGAATGTGTGCAGAAGGTCCCAAGTTCCTAACAGAAAAAATTTGAAGCTTGACTACTGGAGTGGAGAAGGATTTTCGTGCAAAGCAAAAACTACAAAGTACTACATTCAAACATACAAACAGAGCCCGTTAAGTACACAGTAAACACAACAGCATGTGAGTTACTAAGCAGACCACGGCAAGCCGGAGCTCAACATGTAAGGACTGCCAAATGAACAATGATGCTGGTTCTAAAGCAGACATGAGTGGTGGTGAAATAAAACGGCACAGAAGAGAATCGTAAAGAAGGCTTCCTAAGTTTTTATTACTTGGCTAGGAACACCACAAATTAATTTTCTCTTGCCTTTGCTTCCCCCCCTTCAGGCCTCGTAAGAGGGAAAAGTCGTACGTATTCTTAATCTGTTGTCACAGCATATTTTAGATAAAATGAACAGGTAAGTAGAAAGTTAAGCACTATTCCTCCTCCTAACAGTTTTTTTTTTCCAGATAAAAAGGAGACATTAATGTAGGAACATTTTTATTGGTGTGATTGGTGAGAGTTAGTAGTATATCAAGCTGCCAAAGAATTTTAATTTATACAATCACTTGTTCTGTCATTTCATCAAAAGGTTATCAATCAGGTTTCATTATTTGGAAAAGTTAACTTTAATTCCTATCCATTCGAACGAAGTTGAAGTGTTAAGTTTATTTTAAATTTAAATCTAAATCTTGTATACATTTCTGGATCCACAGGTGCATGTATTTAAAATTGAATGCAAGATAGACAAATTATCATTAAGAATCTACACAGTTTGGACTTTTTACACTTTATTTCATGAAGAGAATAAAAACTAGAATGGCAGACATGAACAGTATTAAAAGACAAAGGAACAAAATAACGACAATATGAAGATTTGGAAACAGAAACTTAATTCTGACAAGAAATTCTTTATTTTTAGTAAAAACTGACATATGAAAGGATAAAAAAGAAAAAGACTAATATTTTTAGCTTTTCAATGTGCGCTCTTGGGATCTCAATTCATACTTCTCATCATGATTTATACAACATCACTAATTTTCTTGTGTGGAAGAAAGCTAGCGTGCTATTCCTTCAAAGGACAGCTGCACCTTCCTTCCCCTGAGTTGATCTGGTCTGGAACAATGACTAGTAACTACAACCTACAGAGAACTCAGCAAGAAACAAACACTGATTTCAAACACTGTTCACTGGGATGGCTTAAACAGGAAGTTCTACTTGCTCACGTAATGCTAACGTCAGCGTCATTCTAATGTTGACAGGCATAGCGTAAAAAAGCAAGCAGAGTTTTTTCTCCAATAGCTAGTCTCTTAAAAGTTCAGGATTCCGCCCCTCTCTCCATGTAAACTTGGGAGGAGAAAACTTAAAACTCTTGAGAATTGACAATGAGGCCTCTAGGCAACTCCTGGCATTCCCACAGCAGGAATGCTCTTTCCCTTCATTGTTAAACATCTCAGAACTATCTCAGGTAGAGAACCTTACTCCGAACAAATCACACAACAGTGTACGAAACATATTTAAGAGTTCTGCTGTAAATCCAGAGAACTTCACATCTTTAAAATAAAGCCAAGAGTATTAGCTAGAAATTTTATGTGTTCTGTACTGGGAAAAACTAAATTAAAAAGAAAAAGTAATTTTGTAGAAAACATTGGTTTAGAACCTAAGCCCAAGGGGATTTATTTTTTAAAAAGTCAGTGCTGCAACATTTATTTTTAGAGTCAGATTTCTGCTACACTTACTTTTATTTCAAAGGTTTATTTTTAGAACAACTGTATACTCGCAACGCTGATCAATTCCAACAGTACCGGTGGGTGTGGCATATGACTCTGTAAGAGTAGAAGTTAACTATGTAGATAAACGCTAAAGGCTTTCTAAGTAGCCCATTACATTGACTAGTGCAAATTGTGTCTTGGAAAATTAAACATTCAAAAAATAAAAAGGCCTGTCTCAACAAAACGTAAAATAGATAATCCCATCCAGAAAGACAAAATACTCAGTATGTTAAGAACAAAAACTATCAGGAAACCTGGAAAAGGAATTTAAGTGGGAGTCTGCAGTGCATACGTTCAACCATAATTATGTGGTTCCGATTACAAGGTCGTAGAGTAAGTGAAAGCATGCCAATGGACTATGAAGGCTGAACTATGCTTTAAAAATAAAACATACGCTTCAGCTGTTTACAAAATACGAATTACAAATTAACTCGTGATTGCAAGTGGAATTGCAGGGCAGAAAAATATCATCACATGAACATTAACTACCAGAAATGTAATGTGATGTTAGCAGGAATTTAAAACTGTTTCAGGTATTTCCTAAAACTGCTAAGCTAGTCCTTCTCCCCTCCCTTCCTTCCTTCCTTCCTTCCTTCCTTCCTTCCTTCCTACCTGCAGAGAGAAACTGAAAGGGGTAGGGGAGCCACAGAATGAGAGAGAAAAGAGACAGCTGCAGCCTTGCTGCACTGCTCATGAAGCTTCCTTCTCCCTGTCCCCTGGCCCCAAAGGTGGGGTCCAGGGCTTGCGGTAAGGAAGGTCCTTACACATGATGACGTGTGTGCTCAACCTGGTGTGCCACCGCCCAGGCCCTTAGATTTCTATAAAAATGTAAAGTATCAAGGAAGATACATAATGGAAAAAGAACAGTTTTAGCTTGAAATAAAAATAGCTGATGAGCCCTGCTTGACAGAGAAGAGAACCTTGTCTGCACACGCCGCGCAGGCCGGGTTCGAGCCCCCAGTACGCCACATGGTGGCACAGAGGCAGCAGGGGAAGCGTCAGGGCTGCCGCGACTCTCCCTCCCATCTTCCTCTTTCTATCTGGCAAGTTGGGTAAAGCCCAGTTGACAAAACAGATCAACAGAAGTGGCCGGGCTTGCTAGAACTGACTGTGTCTTCACGGTAAGCGCCTGCCCTTGAACTCCAGGGAGCAGAGAGGCTGGCATGAACGCATGTAAACGAACAGTTGCAGGACAAGCCATAATGCATCACGGCAAACTGCATCTCCAGCACCTGGCTCTGGCTTTAACACGCTTAATAAAAATGGACAAGAAATCGAACTGAAATCGCATTAAAAAAATGCACTGTAGCCTTTTCCAATCAATTCAGGAAGAAACCCAACATTTACAAATGAAGATGAAAGCAGATTCTTCAAAATACACATAAGCTGAAGAGACCACCTGAAGTCAGAGTTCACGTGACGGTGAGTGTCCCTGTTATGAAAATCACCGACACGGCTACGCTCTTCACCTGACAGCTACAGAGCACTGAAGCCACAGCGGGAACAATGAGCTCTTTATGATAAACAGAAGAAAGATGCATCTTAGAAATTCCGAGGCAGCAAAAACACTAGCTGCTCTTTTCTTCACAAAGCTTCAAAGAGAACTAGCCCAGTGAGGCACAATGCACACCATGCTGCAGGTGAGGGGGACTAGTGCAGGCCGACTGGCACACAGAAGCAGTGCAGAGACGCAGGCCCTCTGTAGCCGCAAAGCAGCTTTGATTTCAAACAACACTCAGTAATTAGGCCTATGTTGACTGCTTCTATAAATGGAGACGTTTTTGAGTTAGCAGTCCCTAAACACCACCATATAGTGATTTCTTGCATAGCATTTACACTGCAATAGGCATCGCATATAATCCAGAGGTGATTTAATATACGTATTGCCATTTTTGTAAGGACTTGAGAATTTGCAGATTTTGTTTTATCTGTAGTCAGGATTCCTTCACCCAAACCACTGAGGACAACTGTATACACACACACTATATATACACACGCACACACATAAATATAAATATAAATAACCAGGATGCAGACATAACGATAGTTAACACTGGTCTCTTAGCACAATCCTATCTACCTATGAAACTCTTCACTGTAAGACCAAGATCGCCAAGCTTTGAACGACTGCTCCTGTTACTCAAAAGGTTAATAACAATAACAACAACCAAAAAACCACCCTTACTGCCCCTCTAAGAACCCAGCTATCATGAAAGTCATATTGACTAGCTGTACCAAGTAGTCAAATGTACAAACAAAACATGAGGTTCAAATTTTTATTCAATGACTCCTAGTTCACCCAGCAGGGAAATGCATGCCCACTAAATTCCAACAATGCCGCACTGTATGTAAAAAAAATATTTTGATTACTTATAGTTTCCATGGCAGACTCAGAATTAAAAAAAAAAACAAAACACTTTTTAAAATGTTTTCATAAAGACAACCTTTTTCTACATTAAAATCCCAACTATTTGTAACAAAACAACAGAATAGCTGTCATGAAAAAAAAACAGTAAAATCAGCGTAAAATAAATTTATTGTACAATACAAAAGGCAGGCATACTGGGAAATGAAGATACACGATTAAATTTACAAAGCAAATAAAAGAAAGCTGAGCAACACAAGCATTTTATTCTAAACACTGATAAAATGCACAACATTGACGCCAAAATAAAGTGTTTCAGAAACAATATGCATTTCAAATGAAATGTTAATGATAAAAAGAGAAAAAACAAATATGCTGACTTCTAAATACTTGAATATCAAGAATCAGAAATGGCACAATGCATTAAACCCAACAATACTGGGTACTTGTCAAGAAGTTTATTTGAAAAGGTGTTCAAAAGTACTGAAGGGGTCAAAAGGATGTCCTTAAATCTGCAGGCTTGCCGTTAACTTTGAACATAAAATCTGAGGGCCCATTCACAGCACATTCCTGCTTCCAAGTGCCACGAATGTCGACATGATTTTGAAATCTACAATGGGTAGTATGCAACATTAACTTTGCACATTATAAATTAAAATTAACCTCCAAGTTAAAAGGCAGTCAGTCGCCCAAATCCCAAATGGCTCTGCAGAAGTAATACAAGTAACACTGCAAAGGTTTAATAGAGGTGAGCTCTCCAGCATCATCTCCCGTCAACAGTCAGAAACTGGAAGCAGCCGGGCTAAGGTATACAGGAGAGGGGCGTCTCCATAAACATAAAGCCCTTGGCTGGATCTCTAAGGTTCAGCATACAGTTAATCAAACACGCACGTTTAGTATTTGTTAGACCAAAAGGCTTTTGGCTAACACCTTTTGGAAGGGAACTTTTCCTTAATTAAGGTTCCTGAACTCAAAATACACTACAGTCAGGATTTCACTTAAATTTATGTGTTTAACTTATCCGGTGAAAGCTAGTTCTGCTAGGTTTACTTTTCAGACTTTACCCTTCTTTATACATGCCGTGATCCTAAGAAACAATAGTTCCCCTAGTTTAAAACTGCTCTTCTCAAGTCTACAAGTTTAAAAGTTAACCAAAACAAAATACCATGAAGCTATGAGACAATGGTAGGGAGAACTGGAGAGGCATATGGAGGAAAGAAAGTGTGGACAGGCCCTACAGAATTTGTACAATCACTTTGCCAAGACAGATTTAAACATGGTGAATTACTTGAAATCAAACTGCATTAAGCCTACAATCCTTCTCTTAAAAACAAGCTTTCTCAATATTGCATTTTTATAACCAAACAGGAAGATCCAGACTTAACACGTATTTAACACCATACTCCCCACCTTGTGACTGCGTTCACTTCCTAAGTACTCTAAAGAGCTCAAGTAAACTGAGATGTTACTATAATACATCAAAAAGGTTCGTGGACACTTGTGAAATTATTAGAATAAAATTATTAAAAGTTAAAAACTGAAATTCACCATTCATATTTAAATACAGCACAGAAAAAGTCACATGGGTAATATGAAAATATGAACGTTCAGGTAAACATTTTTCTGGCAGACAGTCACTGTCACCTCATCTGAATAACCATCACAGCTTCCTAAGAGGGAGACAGGCCGTTGGTTATCTTATGTCTGCAGTTCTTTGGCTGGAATGGTTAGTAACAGGCACTCCTGTACAGAATTCTGACACAGCATCAGAGATGCAAAGTCAAAGATGAAAGACATTGCTCACATTTTAAAGTGTTTGATAAACTTAAAAAAAAAATGTAGAGCCAATCTACTACCAAAATAGCATAGACTGAGCTTGTTTTCAATGTGCTGCATCAAATACTTTGAGATTCATCGTTGTGCCTTTTTTAGTTTTGCACTTAGCACAGAATTCCTTTCTGTGACTGCTACAGACATGATGATGCTAGTCTTAGAACTAGGAAACTAGGGAAGAAAAAACAAAATGCAATCAAACTTTATACAGCTCAATGCACATGTTTTTAGTCCCAAGAAATTACAAGCTTCTGTTACGATCTTAAAATGAAACTAACTGTATAACTACAATTTTAATTACATAAAAAAAAATGAGAAGAAAATTCTCCTTTTTGCATTTATTTGTTAAATAAAGCAAGCCGTCTTTATCTGCTTTGAAGGCCAACACATCTACTTTTCAACTGAATAACTTTAGACAAAGACTAGGAGGGAAGAGAGGCCTTAAAAGGCTCCGGCACACCAAGTTGCGAACACAAAACCTCAATAAATACTTGTCTGCAAAAAAGCTGATGTTTGAAATGATAAATGAAGAACATTCTGAACCTAGAACCCGATTCCTTAGCTCTTCTCTCCCAGACTCTCCATTCTATACACTACAGTTGTAGAGACGTCCTCATTTGACTCAGGTGACACTTTTTTCCACACTGTCTCTTTTAAAGCAAGTTCTTGTTGGAGACTTTCATAGTCCAATGGTCGAAAGGAATATGCTAGTTGTTCAAGCAACACACATTAATTTATTAGTGCACTTGAGTGAAGAAAGGTCCAAGCCATAAAACGGTATTTTCCAATGAATGCTACTGAAATCACCCACCACTATCTGATGTTTTGTTATTCATGGTGACTATGATGGACATTTTTATCCTGTGGGCTTTGCACAATTCTCATTGTAATGAAGTTACTGTGATTGGGACTAACAATGTGAAATTTTACTTAGTGCATATTAAAAAAAATAACTTCTTACTTTTTAGTCTCGAGTCCAGTTAAGTAATTTAATTAAAAACATTTTCCACAGAGAGTGAAAAGGAATTTAATTAAAACTCAAAACAAGTTCAATGAACAAGTATATAAGACAAACAAAAAAAAACCCCTTGTCCCTGGAATGTTAAGTCCTGAGTCTTAACATTAACTTTAAAAACAGGGTATGTACATGTAGTAATACAAAGCCATTTCACTGATTATACTCAAATATTACTTTTAACTAAGAGTAATAGTGCATTAAGTCAGGGGTGTTTCCCTAAATGCTATTACAGGAAATATTTTACCTACCTACAGTAGCCTACAAAACGTATTATGAGGTTTGTTTGGTCTCTAATACCCTAACCTGCCCTATTTTTATATTTACCTATGCAGCCAGGCTGAGAAACCTTAGGACTGCAACTATCCAACATCGAGTTATAAATAATACATTCTTTTTATAGCATGTAGTAATTTACAATGTTTTTCTTTAATAAAATTTAGCCTTAGAAAAAGCAGCATTTAAAAAACCGATTCAGGATGAAAATATCAACAATTTGCTCAGCAGTTGTGATCAGCAACTGATATAAAACCACTGGCAATTAGCTAAACCTGACGAATTAGCTGATGCATTTCATTTTCTTTCTAAAAGAAAAAGATCTAAGAATTTGGCTTACCCTTTGATCACCACCTTCTCTTCGAGGATCGAGTTTTTTTGCAAAGTGTCTCAAATTATCATAGTTATGGAAATTACACAGAGAGACAAGATCCTGTAAATAAACAGAACAGGTATGAGAAATTGGCTATTTACTTTTTTTTTTTTTTTCATATTTTCTATTGGGGAGACTGTTTATAGTAAATACAGTGTTGTTTTGTTGGTTCATCATGTAGAAAATGTTCTCAGTTTTCTTTCAGGAAAACCACCATCAAGCACCAGGACCTGAAAGTGGCCCCCGCCACCTGCCATGGCCCGCTTCCCAGAGTCCTACACTTTGGTGCAATACATTCGTATTTTTCATATTTTAACAAGTTACACTTATCTGTCCAGCTTGACTATTACACGGGAAGCAGCAGCACAAACTAATAAGGCATCAAGAAAAGGCCTGAAGTCAGAGGAAGATATGGGTACCTATGTTGAAACTTCTGCCTACCAGAAAAGCACTAAGGCTTAGAAACTCATTGTTCAACTTCTATTTCCTTTAAAGAATTCTACCATACATCCAAAAAGTACCCGAAACTGTAAGTAAACGTTCTGCTTACAATCAATTACAATCTGTCAAGTGATGAGCAGTGCTATCCTTTAGGGTGGGTGTACTGCACCAAAGCAAAGGATTCTGGGGAAAGAGGGAGAAGGAGGGTGAGGAGAAGCTTGGAGCCTGGGCTGTGGGTGAATGTCCTACCGAAAAGGCAACACGAGATCGTGCCTGTGTGTGTGTCATTGACTATCTGTTCACTGCAAACCACAGGCCCCAGTTAAAAAATGATTAGATACATATCTAAAAAAAAAAATAAGTAGAATTTCTACTGGGAAAATATAAGACAAATGCATTCAAAGAAGACTCTATAGGAAGTAGTACATGGAAGTCAAACAGGAAGGTATAATGCTAGCAGGCTCCGGCCAAAGTATGGAACACTGAGATGGTTGAGAATGTAACCACAACTACAAGCTGCAGTGCCTGGGGGCCAGGTGGTGGCACACCTGGTTGAGTGCAGATGTTACAGTGCTCGAGGACCAGGGTTCAAGCCCCCGGTCTACAACTCCAGGGGGAAAGCTTTGTGAGTGGTGAAGCAGTACTGCAGGTATCGGTATCTCTCTCTCTCTTCTCTCTCCATTTCTGGCTATCTCTGTCAATAAATGAAGATAATAATAAAAAAAAAAAAAACTTGCAATGCTTGTTTTCTTTAAAAAAATTAGAGGTAGTTTATAGATAAATATATTCAATAATGCAGACTAAAGGCAATATAAACAACAAAATCTTGATTTAAACTGGATTTCAAGTTAGTTCTCCATGTTTGGTGGCTTCTGCTTTTAGTATCTTTCAGAATCCCACCATTTTCTGTGACAGTGAGAAAATGGGCACTGCCCGACAGGAAGGAGTGTCACCACCACGCCGTGACTGGGAGCCGGGCAGAGCGTCTAGAGACCCTGGACACAAGCAAGCGCGCAGGAGCACGGTTTCCGCACGGAAAATGCTTACGTGACAGAAGTGGATCCCCTTGACACTGTTGCCCATCTTGTCCAGGGGGGGAGACCAGCACATCATGCCCATGACATTGGGGACGACCAGAAGGATGCCGCCGGCAACTCCCGATTTCGCAGGAAGCCCAACCTGAAAGTGATTTTTACAACGAGACACTGAAACGTGGTTCAGACAGTTATGGTGTCATCCCCACATGAGGGCCCCAACACTAAAAATGCTGCAGACAAGCATTTACCAACATGCTGATAATGCAGCAAGTTAAGTTATAGAATAGTCGGGGTATACCTAACTCAGGTAATATTCTGAAAGATATCTGTAAGGAGTTAAAGCAAACCACATCTTAAATTGTGGAGGTACATGTATTTCTTATTTATTCTTTTTGACTACCTATATTTTCTAATCATTCTAGAATAGGCATGCATTACTTTCAAGAATGAGATTATTTTTATGAGAAAGCAGCAGTAAGTTTTATTCCTTTAAAAATATTTGTAGTATTGGTGTATTGCACCAAAATAAAAGCTTCTGGGGTGGGAGGGGGGTTCAGGTCCTGGAACATGATGGCAGAGGAGGACCTAATGGGGGTTGAATTGCTTTGTGGAAAACTAGGAAATGTTACACATGTACTAACTATTGCAGTTTACTGTCAACTGTAAACCATTAATCCTCCAATAAGGAAATTAAAAATATATATAGCTACAGTCACAAAAATGCTTGAAGAATAGAAGATGGTAATTAAAACTAATCTTTAAAACATTTAGTTATTTACATTATGCAAAACATGACAATTAGGATAAGTGACAAAATTAACGTCACCTGGGCAGTGTTCATTAATAGCTATTAACGTTCAAGTGCTAAGTGTCTCTTGCCAGAAAACACACACACACCTGAATGAGATCTACCAATTTATAGGAAAAACAAGGGAAAATGTTATGGATGTAAGAAGCAAAAATCTAGAGGGGGGGGGGGGAAAACCTATGGGAAGCAGTTCCAGATAAAAGGTCCATTTCTTCCCCCAAACAAAAACAATAAAAACAAAACAAGACATCAAATGCAATGGTTAATGTACAAGTCAGAAATCAAGTCACAATCAATCCTAACGAATGAAGCTTACATTGCATTCCCTCAAATGAGCTATAAACTAGCAGTGTATGATTCAGACATAATCTGAATAATGGTTAAATTGTTAATCATGTATATTTTTAAACTTGTGTCATAATGATTCTGTATCCTTATTACATACTAAATTAAGCCAAGGGTATGGAAAACAGGCCTATGTAGAAAGAAGTAGGATCAACCATATTGGGGTGTGTGTGTGTGTCTGTGTGTGTCTGTGTGTGTGTGTGTCTGTGTGTGTGTTTTTTTTAAATTCAGGACAGAGACAGAGGCACTGGGAGGGAAGAGGAGTCAGAGGGAACGGCAGTGCTGCTTTACTGCTTGTGAAGCCCCCTCCCGTCTCCCGTCCTCCCTGGCAGGTGGGAACTCAGGGTCTGAAGCCTGGTCTTCAGTGTGACCTGTGCACTCCACTGGAGGCACCGCAGCCCGGGCCAGCCCCCGCCCCAGCCCCTGCCCCAGTCATATATAGTAATGACCCAAAAGATGGGGAACAACAGCTTCTCAACCTTTTGGCTAAGAGCAAGTGCAAAAGATGGGTGACAGTAAACAAATGCAACTACTTTCCTGTTTAAATCTACCTAAGTGGACAATGTTCTAAGACGTCAAGCAGAATCAAGGAATGAGAGCCTGCACGGACCGGGGGGTGCATGCGGAGCACCACTGCACGCGTCCGCCCCCGCCCCAGCGTATCACTGCGGCTCTGCGCCGGCCCAGGTCCGTGGCCCAGGTCCACCACGGCGCGGCTCCACCGTTCGTGAAGCTGCGCCCATGAAACCCCATACGGCGGGGCGGCTGGTGATATGGACTCGGGTGCGTGTGTGCACGGCAAGGTGACCATCTGTCAGGGGAGCGGGATCTCCCACGCCCTCCCCTTTCCTTTTAAACACGTTTTGCTAAAAAATGAACCATGGGCTTCATGTACACAAAGTGGCCCTGAGAGGCTGCCCAGGTCCACTGGATTCCATTTCCTAGCAGGCAGAGACAGACAGCTGAGAAGGAGGGAGACACACTCAAAGCATCACTCCAACTCCCAGAGTCCTCTTGGTGCTGTCCACATGGCGCTGGGGACCAAGGCCAGGGCCTGTGCACAGGGCAGCCCGAGCTTTACCTGCTGTGCTGTCTTCCGGCCTTCGTCTTCGAGGTTTTAATCCTAACACGCTTTAAGACACTCCAACTATAGCCATATACAGTGATTACCACAGTCATGTCCTCTTTCTGAACTTCAGGAGTTCAACTGTAAACACTAATAATTAGATGTAAGGAAGGTCTATACTAACCTCATAGACTGGAATGTCTTAAAATCAGGAGTGGTGAGTTTCTAGAAATTAAATTTCCAAGTTTGTAAGAGAACATCTTGGAGACTACTTTGTTCCTTACCAAATCTGTAATAAATTAACCTTGAAAACAAGCTTCTCTGTCAAAAATTAATGTACAGCTCTAGAAGCAAAGTTCAAACTGTATTTAAAAAAAAAACAACAAAAAAACAAACCAGTCCAGACTAGTTTCTAACCAGAGATTAAAAAAAAAAAAAAATGCAACAATCACTTACATGGAAAGCAAACTGGCCCGAGAAGTCATACATGCCACAGGAGTGCATGAGGCTCAGCGTGTTGCGGACCGCTTCAGGACTCAGGACTCTTTCGCCGGTGATGGGGCAGAAGCCGCCGTTAGCCAAAGTTGCAGCCATCACACTGGCTGACTCGCAGGTCACCTCAATGGAGCACAGCTAAAAGGAAGAAAAGGAAACTGTGAAAAAAAAGTAAGCTCAGGGAGTCGGGCGGTAGTGCAGCGGGTTTAGTGCACGTGGCTCGAAGCGCAAGGACTAATGAAAAGGATCCTGGTTCAAGCCCCCGGCTCCCCACCTGCAGGGGAGTCGCTTCACAGGCGGTGAAGCAGGTCTGCAGGTGTCTGTCTTTCTCTCCCCCTCTCTGTCTTCCCCTCCTCTCTCCATTTCTCTCTGTCCTATCCAACGACAACAACAACAACAACAATAAAACAACAAGGGCAACAAAAGGGAAAATAAATATAAAAAATAAATTTTAAAAATGTATTAAAAAATTAAGGCTCACAACATTTTTAGTATTCACTTGACTTCTAAGATAACTTTTAAGATTTATTGATTTCTGAGAGAGAAAAACCAGACCGCTACATAGTTCTGGAAGCATAAAGGCTTGGGGGATTGAACCTAGGGCCTAAGACATGCTAAATCTACCCTCGAGGCTCAATTATATCCCCAGCCCATAAGACAATCTACTGGGTTGTCAGAAAGGTCACGACATATTTCTGCATAGAAAGACATTTTAGAAGAAACCATACAAACATCAATTATGCTTCATGGGAACATTCTTTGAAGTCAGTGGGAATGCCTTTTCTCATAGCCTAAGTCAAAATCTCAAGACACCTTACAGTCAATTACAGTCCCATCCTCTACAAAACACAACAGACATTTATTTACATACATACATGCTCTCATACATGAGAATACAGTGCACTACCTGGAAATAGAAGTCTAGTATGCCGACCATGTCTGTGCCCTCAGGGAAGCACTAAAAAAGAAAGCCAAACAGGAAAGCAGTTAAAAACAGACACACAATAAAAATGAACATAAGTAAGCTTCACGAGTGGTGAAGCAGGGATACAGGTATCTCTCCCTCTCTATCTGCCCCTTCTCTCTCAATTTCTTGCTGTCTCTATCAAATGAAAACAAGATAATCATAAACAAATCTAAGAAAATAAAAATGCCATTTTGAAGGTAAGTTGTAAAAAGTACACAATATAAAATAATCAAGAAAAACAGAACACCTCACATACGGCTCTAAACATTGGTTTAGCTGACACTGGCGCACTGCTTCATAAGTCACAGGGCAAATTAATGCATCAGCCACTTAAAAACTCAAGCCAAACAATGATCAGTAAACACTGCATTTTTGAAACATGGACTAATCCTTAAGCAGAGTCTGCACTAGGTAAAGCTAGTCAAATATTTGAATACTGCCAGATACTAATTGATCTTATATTAACACCGATAGTACTAACTTCAAGAGTGTTTTGCAAACACTGCTGCATCTTAATGATCTTGCTCACAGGTGCAACTTAAACGACAAGAGCAGAAAAGAAAAAACAAAACGTAAAACCTGGACTGGGCTCGGGGCACTGCAGCAAAGCACAGGCCCCTGGCAGGGAGAAGGGGGCCGGGCCCGGTGCCGATGGTGGAAATAGACCCAAGTTGGGGCTGAGCGTGTTTTGCAGACACCCAGCATGAGAGAAGCTGTACCTTATGCCTGCAACTATACCATCAAGCCACGAACCCCCCCCCCAAACAGTAAAAGGCAAAAGCTTAAAAGCTGTTATTAATTTCTTAGCGTACACTTTCATCTATTTTACTGTATAAAATCATCTGAGGTAGAAAAAAAATGCAAAGACCTTTTTTTCTTTCAGGTAATATCCTATCGCAAAATTTCGGTCACCACTTTCTCTTTCAGACTGAAACCTAGAAGAAGAAGAAACGGTTACGGTTACTGTCTGTCCGAGCACCATGGGTGCCACGGCTCTGTAACGCAACTGCTGTCGCGCAGCGTGGTACAAAATGCAGGGGCCTCCGAGCAAGGCGGGGGGCTTCAGGGGCTGTCAGCAGGCTAGCGGTGTGGCCGTGGGCAAGCCACATCTTCTTTAAGAGTCATCTGTTTCAGCTATAAAAGAACTGAGATGAGCTAGGTCTGCTCTAATTTCCTTGGTCTATGAATAAAGACACTAAATATTAAATCATCCAGCAGTGCTCCATTCCATAAGCAAAATCTACACTGAAGATGTGTACAATGTTCTGGCTCCCAGAACATGAGGCGAACCGTCAGTTTCAGCAGAGGGCATTCAGATTTCACCGGGGCGGGGGGGGGGGGGGGGTGCACATGAAACCACCGCCAGCATCCTCAGGAGCCTGTCCGTGGCGATGGAAGGGGCCACACGGCATGCTCAAGCACTCAAGTACAAAAGACAATTTCCGGGAAGAAGGGTAAATGCTCTCGCGTCTATGGAGATTGGATCACGGAGAGAAATATTAACAAACTAGTCTGGGGCCGGAGTAGCAAGACTGATAAGTGTTAGAAATGTTAACAGCTCCTGGCAGCCTCCAAAGGGAAAGTGTGAAGACTTTCAAGTAAGTGGCCTTATCAGCTCTATGTTCCAGGAGAATGACGTGATGTTATTCTGTGATCACTCTAATGACAGATGCAGGAAGCCTCAACTCAAACAGTGGTAGAGGAGTGGAGAAGAGCAGCAACTGACCGTGAGAGCACCTGGGTTAACCGCCCAACCTTAAAGGAAGTGGCTTACAAGCCTGCTTCTCATAGAGCCTGTTAAAAGGCGATGCTAGGAGCTGACACAGGGACACTGGAGCCAAGGGCAGTTAGGGGAGAGAGAGGACGAGTTTTTATTCAGACAGGCTGAATTTGTGAAATATCAGAGAGCTCCATCAGCACAGGCGTCACCGTCAACCAGGATCTGGTTTCCACCTACGGGGGGGGGGGTGGGGTGGGGGGGCTTCAGAAGTGCTGGGACAGTGCTGCAAATGCCTCTCTTTTGGCCTTTCCTCTATATTTCTTACTCTGTACCAAAAACAAAAAAGAAAGAAAAAGAAGTTGCCTAGAGCGGTAGGCACTGCACAGGCACTGATCCCTGGCGATGACCCTGGTAACAAAATGAACATGAGGCCGGTAACAATCTATATCATTGGCCACCAGCAGACAGCTCCTTCCAACTGTTCAGTTCATGTTTCTGCAGTTCAAAAAACATCACTGGTTTGGAAAAGTTACTGAAAATAAGCCTGTCCATTTGCTACATTCAAAACTCAAGGTAGCGTAAACTAACTACTCAGCAGTTACCACAGGACGCAGCACACAGTCTGGTTCATCAGACACGACTGTGAACGTGCCCAGTGTTTGCCAGCTCACAGGAATAAAGCGCTGACAGACAGTGTGTCCGGGGCTTCCGAGTAGCATCTGACCGAGAGGCACAAGGCGGCACAGCGAGTTCACAGCTGGTGGCGCAGCGCAGGGCACCTGGCACCGTGTGAGCAGACCTGGGCGGAGGAGGGCTCTCTCTACGGGAGCGGCTGCCGATGTCCTTCCCCTGCTGCTCTCTCCTTCTCTAGCTCTTTCGCCTTTTATTTCAAAAAGGGGCAGGGAAGACAACAAAAGGCACCCGAGTGGCCATAAAAACGTATGGCGACACGCTGGCACGGAGGAGAGGTGGCGCACAAGAGGGGGTGAAGTGGACATTATGGGAAACTCCCAGAAAAGACACCAAGCTGGTCAGCAAAGGTGGGGGGGGAGGCACCTGAAAGCTGCTGCCCGCAACCCGCATGCTCTACCCGGTGGGCAGACCAGTCCAAACCTCGCGTCTATGCGGGCCTGAGGAGCAGCCAGCTTCTCCAGGAGAGGACACCCGCACAGCTCAGGGGCAGAGGCATGCTGGGCTCAGCCTCCTCTCTCGGATGTCTGCAGACAGCCTCTACGGCCGACTGCTGCGGTGACAACAGCAGGGCTGAGCCCCACACCTCCAGGGCACAGGGGAGCCACTCAGAAACAAGACTCAGCAAATGTTTAAGTCATGAACCCCCCACTAGCTGCAGTGGGGGAGCTCCAGGAAGAGGCGTTCAGGGGCGGCATGGCGCTATTAATATCACGCTATTTAAAGATTAATGCTCTTAAGCAGGTTGATGGTAGGGTGACTACAAGGGAGGACGTGTCAGATACACACGCCGAGCTGGCCGGGGCACAGCGTTGAGCTGTCTGTAACTGGTTTTTGACAGGAGCAGGATCACTCAGTCGAGCTAAAGGTAGAGGCTGAGAAGCCACCAACGGCCCATGCTATTAATCAGAAAATACAGGAGACAGCCGGGTACTAACATTCAATTTGCTCTTTAAGCTTTTCTGTAGACTTACGAATTTCAAAATAACCAGAGTAAATGAAGTCAGGCAGACACACAGAGACTGAAAAACAAGACGCCTCTAACAGAGAACAGTGAACAAGCACCAGTAATTCGAAGTAGACTCAGGGTGACTCCCAACTCTTATCCAGATCACTCAGGCGTTTTGCACGTGCCCCAGCAGCAGGTGATTCAGAAATCACTGAATTCCCTCTCATGACTAAGGTTCAAGCAGTTACTTCCGTACTGAAGAAGTACTAGGACCAGTCAGAAAAAAATACAGTGACTCTAAACACAAGATGTACATGTATAGAATGTCACAAAATAGTATTTAAAGAAATTCAGCAGATATGTGTATTTTTTAATGGAGAGGCTTGACCCATTTTGAGAACCGAGGGGAGAAACCAGACTCACGTTGCATTACTGAATCCGACATACTCATTACCAGCCATCTTATTCAGAAACTGCATCACCTGGAAACCAAAATCAGTGAGCATTAGTAGTCAAGAAACACAGAGTTCGGGGATAAGGGGGAGGGTGGGAGAGGCCCAGGGGAAGTGGGTGCTAATCTGGTGGTGAGTGAACTGGGGGGACGGGAAGCAGGACCCCTGTGGCCTGTGGCCAAGAACCTCGTGAGTCACCATTTTCTCAATCAACTGATTAAGAATAAATTTATAAAAAAGGAACAGAAAAGAATCCTAGATCATACTTACATAGTCAAACTTTTCAGCATTATTCACTCCTTGCTGCAAAGAAATGAGAAATAAATGTTGATATATATATATATATATATATATAGGCACCACCACAGCTAAAATTTAAATAGACTACAATATTAAAATGACAAACTATCATTACAAATACTACGCATTAGTATTTTTAAGTTTAGAAAATACTTCTAAAACAATTTAATATTTACACATCTGTTTTTACTTGTTCTCTTGTTAATGCCCATAAGCTGAGAATGGATCTGAGTCACAAAGGGACTGCTTTATTTTAAGTGTGTATTTATCCAGCCCAAAGTTAGATAATTGGAAATATAAGTCACCCTAAATATTCTATATCTTTCAGGGTCACACAATCAGCTTTAAGTACATTCATTTTACATTTAAAAAAAAACTTAAAATAAAGTTTCACCCTTAGAAAAGAATTAAGTAAATATAAATTATGTTTTTCAATTAAGAACAAACTGCTTGTATTTTAAAAATACCCTTAAGCCAGTTAAGTTAGAAAAACGAGTAATGTTCTAAAACTAGTAATTTACAATCTAGGCAAACAGTACTGATAGGTTCTACTATAGAGAAAGCTCGACCGTTAATATCTCACTTGTTACATACTAATGCTTGAGCTAAAAATACTCTCTCTAGTTTGGGAAGTTAGCTACATTTCTATTTAGCATTATGCCAATTCAGAGTACAGAAGATGTATTGTTTCATCACTGTTTCTGACATGTTAGCTACTGCAAAGAGTTTCTACTGCAATAGTGTTTCTACTGCAAATGCCAATGGGAAGCCCTGTGCAGTACTGACAGTTCAAGGAGCGAAATGGTTTCATTTTACCTCGACGAGGTTTACAAAGCAGTAAAGCTGAAGATCTGAAATCAGACGTATTGATTGGTGATATGCACCCGATGGAAACAATACACCTTTAATTTTGGAAACAGGCGTAACATAGTAACATAGGATGATTCGACAACTAACTTTTAACTTTACCTCGAGAAATGCCAAACACTGCACTTTACAATTTACTCTTAATTACAGGGGGGAACCTGTACCAGAGAATTAAATGAGTAAAGCCAGATTCACCCTCCACTTTACAAGCAGATTGGAATGTGGCAGGTAACTAGTGAAACCTTACACGTAGAACTATCTGAGAAAGGGCAGGAAACCACATATACAATAAATAAGCAGCCAGAGAGGAAAAGCGGAAAAAAAAAAAATCACATTGTTCCACCAAAATTTGGTGTTTAAAAAAGCTTAAATGAGATCAAGGTAATTTAGCCAGATTGTAATCACTGTTTTCTCTACAACATCCTTTGAGACATGTTTTATGTTTTCTTTCTCTATAGACATGAGAAACCAAAGTGTAGAAATGTAACTTCAAAGCTGTTCAATGAAAAATAATTAAAAGAGGAAATTACCAACTTCATTGAACTGTTGCAGTTGTCAAAATATTCCATAGATCCTAATGCTGTAAAATATGTAACAACATTTAAACCACAAAAACCTTTTAGAAAAAAGCAACTCTTTTGGAAGAGGGGGTCAGCATATGCATTGGGATGTCACATGAACATTACTGGTCATACAATTAGGCAACGTAAAACAAGCAAGTTATGCTCAGCTTGAACTGCTGACCTAACCTGTTCCCAGGAACTTCAGTACAACGCTTATTTACCTGCCAATGCTTAACAATAATTAAAAAAAAAAAAAGTCTCGAGTCTATACATGGTCATGGACTCCAGCTACATTACATTATGGCTTGCTAAATCACGTTTTGCTGTGGTGTTTTTAAGAAAGAGCTGGCATTTACCAATGTCTATCGCCTAACATGTTAGGTTAGCTTGCTTATTTATGTATTTAGTTACGAAAGAGAAGAGAGAACCAGAGCACCAATCAGCCTAGTATTTGTGACGCTAGGACTCAAATTCAGGAACTCAAGCTCGAGTCTAAAGCTGTACCCTCTGGGCCACTTCCCAGGCCACCTGAGCAAACTTCTGGAATGTCCTATACAGACTATGTAAACAGGCAAAATAAAACATTTGAAGGCTTATGTTGACTTAAGTCTTCCAAACTTGATTCATCTTTACTTTTACTATCCTGGAAATAGCACTTAAATTGAGTCACTCAAACACAATTTACTCTTATAAATACGTCACATATCCCAGAGATGAGGGGCCTAGCCATCGCTGTAAAATGTGACCCAGGACTGGCTAAGCAGCTCACTTGAACCACACTCCTTTGCCACGTGCCTGACTCTGGTCCAAAGCTGGTTCCCACTCACTGCAGGGAGCGTCAGTGCTATGGTGTCTTTCATTTCTCTCTGTGTCTCTCTCAGAAAGCTATCCCAAAGCAGTGAAGAAGAAAAAGAAAAAAGTAGTAAAGAAATAAAATAAAATGTATCGACATAAAAAATAATCATAAATGAAAAAAAAGTGGCATAATGTTGAAAAAGTCACAGTATAAAGTTTAATTGCAAAAATGTCAGAAAAGAACAAAATCACATTCAAAGTAAACTAGAGGAAACCCCTACCTCCAAGATCAAGAACACAAAGTCCATACAGATGCACACACATGCAGACAGACACACACACACATATGCACAGAGATTAGTAGCATGCAGAGGGTCATGGGAAGCCAGGACTGAGTAGATGATGGTTGGCCATACTGTCCTGGTTACTTTGTGTATGCTTGGAAGATTTTTCCTAATAAAAAGCTTAAAAAAAAAAGCACCTTACTTGCTACGAATCTCCTACACTGACACACAAAATTGTCCTTTACAATATTTTTCCCCTGGGAATCTAGCAATTGACTTTTCATTAGTTCACACATCAGTAGATACTTTAAACTTCTAAGAGGAAATTCTCTTCCTCTTTAAAAATTTTCATTGATAGGAGCTGAGAAATCTTGCAGACACTGGAGTAGAGAAGTTCTAGCTAGAAAAACGCCTCTCCGCCCCAGGTACAAGGGCCCCGTCCCATCACAAGCCAGCAATGACCCCGCCAGCAAACAGATCCCACTCTCTTCCCACTTTGCTGAAACCAGTTTGGTCACTTGGGATTCTTATCTTCAATACTGGACTCCAGTATCTCAGAATGTTCTCTTTTGCATCTATTTTTTAAAATTTTATTTCTTCTTTTATTTCATTATCCCCCTCCTCCCGCCAAGCACTGCTCAGCTCTGGTTTACGGTGACACGGGGGACTGAAACTGGGACTTTGAAACCTCACACATGAGAGGAGAGTGTCTTTGCATAGCCACCATGCTGTCTATCCCGCCCCAGAAAGTTCTCTTTTGCTGCTGTCCCGGGTTCTCACAGCCTGACCTACAAGTACTACAGTGAGAGCCGACACACATGAGAAGCATGCTTTCCTCATGGAGAATGGGAGACGGCCTTGACCAAAGGCAGACTGATGTGAGGGAAATCTGAAGTCCGGCAACTGGCAGTCTGAACCACCAATGTCTGCTTCATTCACGGGAAAAACAGTGGCATGCCCAAGCTGGAAGTCGTCCTGATTTCAAAGTTACTACACAAGTTTAATTGGCTGATTATTTCAATCTTGAAAAATTACACCAATTAGCAGTAAATATAATAGGGACACTCACAAGAGAAATTAGGAATTCTGATCTATTCATCTGATGACTTTTTAAAAGTGTAGTAATTAGACCCTGAAAACTAAATAAAAACACTAATTTCTTTTTCTTTTTAAAATTTTTAAATATGTATTTATTTATTTTCCCTTTTGTTGCCTTTTTGTTGTTTATCATTGTTGTTGTTATTGCTGTCATCCTTGTTGGATAGGACAGAGAAATGGAGAGGAGGGGAAGACAGAGAGGGGGAGAGAAAGACACCTGCAGACCTGCTTCACCACCTGTGAAGTGACTCCCCTGCAGGTGAGGAGTCGGGGGCTCGAACCGGGATCCTTATGCCGGTCCTTGTGCTTTGCGCCACGTGCACATAACCCACTGCGCTACCGCCTGACTCCCTTATTTTTAAGTTTACTATTATTATCAGAAATCGAGAGGGAAGGGGGAGTTAGAGGGGAAGAGAGACAGAGAGACACCTGCAGCCCTGCTCCCATCACTCGCAAAGCTTTCCCCCTGCAGGTGGGGACTGGGGGCTCAAACCTGGGTTCCTGTGAACCGTTAATGTGCACTCAGCCAAGTGAGCTACCACCTAGCCCCTCACTTATTTATTTTTCTATCAACATACCTATCAATCTAAAAAGTTTACATTCCATTGATGAAACTCTGAACTGAAAATTGATAAGGAGGCACTGAGTTGTAACATTATCAAAAGACTTATAACTATACTGGATTTTACAGTCTCCTTTTATAGTAAACTCAGGAGTTCAATCGCGTATTACAATACACGTAAACAAGAGGCACTTGTCGGATAATTTATGAGACTAACTTAAAGCCAAACAACTGAAAAAAAAAAATCAGCACACACAGAGGACAGGGGTCCAAGGGACTTTCACTCTCATGTGTGAAGAGACAGCCAAGTCCAAGGCATCGTCACATCTCAAACGTCTAGATACTGACGTTTCCCCGTTAGGTTGTTAGTATGAATCCTCCACTGTTTCTGAAAGCCACAAACCAACTTTAAAATGTAGCTGAGACATGTTTCCCAGGTTATCGTAGCATAAGGAAACTGAGTTTGGCATATACATATTCATGAAGTGCTTTAATTTTCATGAATATGATAAAATGTTTTTTTTTTTTTTAAAGGGGCCCTGCAGAAACAAAAACGAGAAACTAACACAAGAATGAAGACAAACAAAGATGACAATGCAGCTGGGTGCCTTGATGTGAGAAAGTTGTTCAACTATCCTGGAAAAGGCTGCCTCATCTTCTCACCCTAATCTCCTGTTAGCTTTAGAGCCTTTCAACTAAAATTCAGTGACATGTTGACCACTGGAAAGGAAGAAAATTATAAAAGGATACTGCTATTTCCTTCAGAGTAACTGTGCTCCTTTCAAATGCATTTTCATTATTTCCTTTAAAGCAATCACATCATCATCAAACAAAATGCATCCCAAAGTAATCCTTTTAAAATGTAACTACTATAGAGAAATGTGTTGTTCTCATTATGTGCATTTTAAGTAAAAAAATAAATTAATTAAATTGCTTTGACGAAGGTATTTACCTATATAGCTTTGTTAAAATGTTTAAATATTCGAGTTTTCTATAAGCTTAGTAGTTAAGAATCTATGCAACAGGCTCCTTGTGTGCAAATCCTCCTGTTTCCATAATCTGCTAATCCTTCTGAACATCTGCTCTGCCTCTTCCCCCATTTCCTGAGGATCACCTCCAATCCTACAAGGAAAAAATATGAATACTACAAAACTGCAAAATAAGGAGTCTTACTACAGACTCTACTTAAAAACAGAATAGGGATTGGGGGTGGGGTGGACAGGAGTTAACATAAGAATGTTTTCTTAGCACCACAATAAAGTCCTCAATTTTGACAGGAAAAAAAAAAAAGGTAAGAAAACAGCTTCAAGGTTGCCAACTTGAAGAGACAAAAAGGGAGGGGATCCACACATAGTAGGTACAATAAAATATTCACACGCTTAGGGTACTCAAATGGAAACTCCTTGAGAAGAGACTAGTTCCTTGCAGATAACAAGCATTCACTAATGTCCCCAAAGGTCTACATATATACACTGAGAACTGACAGTCACTTTGAAGCCAATCAATTGCTAACTTTTGAACATGTCAGAAAATAGTCTTCTTTTCTTTTCTTTTTTCTTTTGCCTCCAGGATTATCACTGGAGCTCGGTACCTGGAGGGAGTTTCCCCACTTCTCTGTCGCCCTTGTTGCTGTTGTTATTGCTGTTGGATAGGACAGCGATAAACAGAGAGGAGGGAAAGACAGAGAAGGGGACAGAAAGATAGACACCTTCAGACCTGCTTTATCACTTGTGAAGTGACCCAGCTACAGGTAGGGAGCCTGGGACTTGAACCAGGATCCTTATACCGGTCTCTGGGCTTTGGGCCATGTGTGCTTAACCACTCAACCCCTCTGCTTTTTGGTTTTTGACAATATAACTTTAAGATGAAGTAAAAAAATGTCAAGAGAAATAGCAAATACCTACATTAGACATGGCAGAGTGCATCCGAATGGAAATTGAACAAAATCCAGAGATTTAACGTAACCCCTAATTCCACTGCAGCCACAACTATCCAACTTGCTTTCTTACCTTGTCTGCAGTACAGGGCAGCAACTGAAAGCCTTTTCTGGCTATAATTTCATCACCCTACTTTGTATGACCAATTAACTCACAACTATTGTGTAATTACACAACTGCAAAAGTGATACAATAACCTGTAAGAATTTTGAGTTCTTTCTTTAAAAAGAGTTAACAAAGGCATCTGGGGTAGTTGATTTTATGCTTACCCCTCCAAGAAATAGATGAACTTCATTTAAACGAAACAAAACAAAATTTGAGAAAACACCTTCTAGGAACAAAACAAAAGAATCAAAGAAAGTGGCCTTAAAAAAAAGAAGCATTTCCCAAGAGCTCCCCATCTTTACCAGTACATATATACCATTTAACAATTTTTTAATTACTGACCAAATTCAAATACAAAATAACTCGTTAACTTTTTGCAGTGCTGGACAGTGAACCACACTTGTGTGTGTGTGTGTGTGTGTGTGTGTGTGTGTGTGTGTGAGAGAGAGAGAGAGAGAGAGAGAGAGAGAGAGAGATTACTTCTTATCGCTCATATTCATGTGGCTCAGGTTTATGGCTGAACCTGGGAAATAACGCAAAATGACGGTGTGACGTGTAGACTGGACAAGCATTTCCCAAATGCTGTATATTGAGCCACTAAATCATTAAACAGAAGACGTTTAATGTGTGCTGCTCAGCAGGGTTGCGTCACCGACCTACACCCCCCCCCCCTCCCAAATACCCCACTGGTGTACCATTTCATTCTCCAGTGAAGAGTTTTTAAAACAGATCCACGGGTAGGTTTCAAAGGATCTGTGAACTCTAACTTTATAAAAAACTGTGGTATGTGAATGGTTCAGAACCTTTCCAATGGTTTTTTGTTGCAGATCTAATAGATGCACTGTGTTATCACAACTTTCCTCTGTTCTGAGTCTTAAAGACTTTTCTCTCATCCAAGTATTTATATTTACTTGATTCCTTTTTAACTACACACTTACATACCCAACAAAGGAACACCAGCTACCTAAAACAGGACTGTAGCTAGTACATGTTTGGTAATTTTCTACAATAAACAAAGTTTGCTTATCTGAAACTAACAAGTTTACTCTTATTTGAAAATATAATTATTGTAATGGGCAAAATAAAAACTTCCACAATCATTTAAAATCCAATAAAATAAAAACTTGACAGATTTATCTAGCTCACTGAAATTGTAAGGATTAAGTGGGCCATGATTACAGAATTTGTCATAAAATAAAAACTAAACGTGCATTCTTAAGACTATTAAGCATATAAGGCATCAATGTTAAAGAGATTGCTAATATACAAACTCAGTATTTACTAGTTGGGCCAAAAACACTAATTTATAATTTATATTTATATGCAAGCACTAATTATATTATTTATACTCTTTGTGTCACTAGGTCACCTCATCACGAGTGACATGCCCAGAGCCTATGCTATAGTTTTCCAAGCTTAGAACAAAACAGCAATAGGGCCAGTTTCAAATACTTATTCCAAGATACTAGTGGTTCTAGTTATTAAGGCAAATCAGACATTTAAAAATAATGAGAATAGACAATGCAAACCAATGCATAAGAAAAATAGCAATGACTTAGTAATTGGGAAAAACCTTATTATTTCAGCTGTGGTACAGTTGAAGCAAAACTAATGAACAAGCTCCCGTGAAAACTGATCACAGCTCATGGGTATATATGAAACTCGAGAAGATTATGAATATGTAACCTCTCAACACACAGTACCACATTCACTTCCACATATGATGATGAACACTAAATAAAAGCTTTAAATCTTGTTTAAATCTACTTGTTCCAATGAGTCAAAAGGAAGAGAAAGAATAATATTAAAAACCTTAAGAAAGACTTCTGTGTCTACTGTTTAGCAGAACTTTTTTTGAATGTTTGGTCAGAGCTCCAGGTTTACAGTAATTGTCAGAATTTAAAACAAACAATTTCTTTTTAATTCTGTCCTTGAAGTTACATTGTTTATTTTACAATAAAAATTCTTATCCAAGATATACAATAAAAATCTGAATATCAAAAAAAAAAAAAAATTCCAATTGCTCCTAACTAACCTAAATCTTCACCTTAGTTATTAAAAATATTTACTAGGTTAAAAAGAAATATCAACATCTTACCTTTATTAAGGAAGTCACAACAATTGCTCCAGCATTTACCATAGGATTATGTGGCTTATCTACAAAATATAAAAATAAATAGTTTTATTCAAATACGTAAGTCATTTTCTGTGATGCCAGGCACTTGTCATGAGCACTCACTCACCTCTTTTCTTAAGTTAAAGCACCTTTCTCTACTGTAAGGGGTGGGGGTGTGATGGAATGCAGTTATAACACAGTTCAAACCACTAATTTGACTCTTAGAAGGAACTCTTAATAAGCACAAACTGCTTCGTGTACGGGATAATGGACACTAGTATACGGTCAGACCCATGTTTCTTAACTCTACTGCTTACTTGCTACTTAACTCTAGGCAAACGACTAAAATCCACTGTACCTCAGTTTTCCCACCTGCACAGTGGGAGTAATAACAGTAGCTCCTCAAACTGTAGTGTTTGAAGATGTCAAACTTTAAATGCAGAGCAAAGTGCCTGGCACAAGCGTAAGCACTCATATCTTCACTATTAAAAAGAGTGAAGAAAGGCACTATGGGAAAGGCAATTTTGGTTTTCTTAAGTGCTTAAAGGTTACGTATTTATGTATACATACATACACATGAAAAAACAAAACACACAGAGCAAGTATACACATAGAATAGTAAGGTTACAGGGAATTTAAGATATGTTTAGAATGATGTACTTATGCAATCAAAAAAAATTACTTGGGAGCCGGGCAGTAGCCCGGTGGGTTAAGCGCAGGCGGCACAAATCAAGGACCGGCTTAAGGATCCCGGTTCGAGCCCCAGGCGCCCCACCTGCAGGGGAGTCGCTTCACAGGCGGTGAAGCAGGTCTGCAGGTGTCTGTCTGTCTCTCCCCATCTCCGTCTTCCCCTCCTCTCTCCATTTCTCTCTGTCCTATCCAACAACAACAACAACTACAACAATAAAACAAGGGCAGCAAAAGGGAATAAATATTTTTTAAAACAATTACTTGAAAAGTTTGCTCAAAATAATGCCTCTTCTAATTCTTGAAATTAACAGATTTCAAATTTCATCTGCTAATACTCTAACATCGCCAGGCAATAAGTGTCAAAGTCCTCGGGTGCACATATAAAGACGGGTATATTAATGAGAGGAAAGAAGGTGAAAACCTTATTCCGTCACCGTCTTTCAAGACACCCAATGAAGTAGGTGATTAACTATTTCTATAGCTCTATCAACTCTCTCATCACGGCATATTTTCTAAAAATGAGAATGTTAAGTTTTTTTCAAAATTTGAAACAGTTCCTTAGATTTACGTTAAGAAAATGAAGTCTACTTTTACGGGTAACTGTTATGGGATTCCTACCATCTTCATTTAAAAACAGTTTGTTGAACCTTAGTCCACTCGGTTCCTTCCCCACGTATCGATGCACGTACTCTGTTCCAAGGTCATTGACGGCAATGGCGTATTTCAAAGGTTTTACACAGGACTGAAGACAAAAGGGGACTTTGGTGTCCCCAATAGAATGCCTATTTAAAAAAACATTTTAAAATGTATTAGGATCAACCAAAAAAATAAACAATGTGACGATGTAACCGAAGTCGCTCTTTAGTCTACACGTCAATATGAATTCGCTAATCTTTAATTTTTGATGTTTTTTTATTTATTTTATTTTATTTTTACCAGAGCACTGATCAGCTCTGGTTTATGGTGGTGTAGGGGATTGAACCTGGGACTGCGAAGATTCAGGCATGACAGTCTGTTTGCATAACCATTATGCTATCTACCCCTGCCCGAATCTAATCTTTCCGTTAATCGACCACACTATACTTGGGAGAGTAAACAGTGTGTGTGTGTCTATGCATGTATCGATCTATAAAAAAAATTCTAAGTGAAAAAATGGACACGACCAGCAGTGGTTTTCTGGTGCAGGCACCAAGTCCCAGTGATGACCCTGGTAGCCAAAAAAAAAAAAAAAAATTATATATATATACACACACACACACATATATCTTGATTATGGAAAATGCAATGAACTAAGAAACTCAAAGGCCTAGGCTCTGGCTTCCCCTTTCTGTCCGTGCGAGGTAAACGCCGGGGGAGGACAGCAGTGAAGGACAGCCTGGAGGCACGGCTCCCCTGGCAGGTGGCAGGTGACGGGACTTGTATGTTGGAGGGCACAGGCCCAGTCTAGAGGCACATGCAGAGTGGCGCCTGGCCTGTCTCTCCTCCTGCACTCTCCCCCTTTGATCTGCTTCATGTGAAACTCTCCCACAAATAGTATGTGTCTTCAAAAGACTAAACAAAAGTGGTCCGGGAGGTGGAACATTGGATAAAGCCCTGGGATCTCAAGCATGAGGTCCGGAGTTCAATCCCCGGCAGCACATGTACCAGAGTGATGTCTGGTTCTTTCTCTCTCTTCTATCTTCCTCATTAATAAATAAAATCTTTGAAAAAATAAAATACAATAAAAGTGACCCGGCTTAGGAGACTGCTCAGTGGCCAGCGAGCAAGCCAGGCTTACACGGGCCCATCAATCCTTGCGCCACCTAGGCTTGGAGTGCTGCACTGTCCTCTCCCAACAAACAAACAAACAAACGCCTTTGGCTTTTTTCTTTTTCCTTCTTAGGATGTGGTCGCACTTCTCTGGGTCGCCTTTTTCAGGCAGAGAGAGAGAATATAGCAGCAGAGTGAGAGAAAAGTACCACCGTGTGGCGGGGAGGGCTGAACCCCGGCCACGTCATGGCAGAAGCAGGAGCACTCATTGGTGAGCTCTTACTGGCCCCAAATCAGGTTTTTATAACAATCACTCAAGGAGAGTCAAAAAGGGAGAAATAAATAAATAAATAAATAAAAAGGTACTTGACAGATCAGATCAACACTCGTGTGTGTGAGAGAGGTGCCGAGTCTGATTTTAGTAATACAGTAGGCAGAACTGTCAGGAAAGACAGTGATGGTAATTTTTTTTTTTTTAATGGCTGGGGTTTTTAAATGGCATTACCTCAAAAACTTAAGCCTGAGGTCCTAAGGCTTAGTGATTTCAAGCTTTAGAAAAACTTTAGGGTGAAAATGGTGCCAGCAGTATGTACACACTCAGGAGCTGAACCATGGCTCCCGTAAGAACACAGGAAGCTCTTGTTTTAGTAAAAACATAAAGATTCTGCACAAGTAAAATTTTGCTCTTTTCTTCCTGACTGTTAAACCAGGGAACACTATAAATGATGAGGCTGGTGCTCCTGCGTGGGGGCCGGAGGCCTGAACCCCAGCCCTTGTGACGGTATGTGCTCTGCTGAGTGAGTCCTGACACGACCATGCTGATCATGTTAGCAGTCTGATGAACCAAGACCGTCAGTGAGATGGTAGTTACTTCTGTTAGTGGATAATCTGACTGGTAACTTTCATGTCTACGCATTTCCAGTCAATTTGAAACTGTAACTATGTACACAATACTCAATAAAACCACTGAGAATATTTCCACCTGCCGGGGGGTCACCTGCAGGGGGGTCGCTTCACAGGCGGTGAAGCAGGTCTGCAGGTGTCTGTCTTTCTCTCCCCCTGTCTTCCCCTCCTCTATGCATTTCTCTCTGTCCTATCCAAAAACGACGACATCAAGAACAACAATAACTATAACAATAAAACAAGGGCAACAGGGCGGAGGAGACAGCATAACGGTTATGCAAATAGACTCTCATGCCTGAGGCTCCTAAGTCCCAGGTTTAATCCCCCGCCCCACCATAAACCAGAGCTGAGCAGTGCTCTGGTGTGTGTGTGTCTTCATCTCTCTCAAAAATAAAATTAATTTTTTTAAAAAAAGGGCAACAAAAGGGAATAAACACTGAAAAAAAACTACTGAGAATAAAAAATGTAAAAGGTTATTGCCTCGGAAAATGAAATCTAAACTTGTTTACCTTCTGAATTGAGGTCAGCTCAGGGCATCATGACCACTACAGAAAGCTCCTAGGGCCCAGCGGTGGCGCACGGGGTAGAGCACACGTAGCACAAAGCGCCAGAACTTGCTCAAGGAACCTGGTTCGAGCGAGCCCCTGGCTCCCCATCTGCAGGAGGGTCGCTTCATCAGAGGTGTTATTCTCCCTCTCTGTCTTCCCCTCTCCTTTCAATTTCTCTCTGTCCTATCAAAAAAAAAAAAAAAAATCGAGAAAAAATGGCCAGAGGGGCAGTGGGTTCATAGTGCAGGCACTAAACCCCAGCAATAAGCCTGGAGGCAAAAAGATAACAGTAATAAAAAAAGATGCCCCACTCAATTACATGTTCGTTACACTGCAAAATTTAAATCACAGACAGGTTTTTTTTAAAATTACATTTATTATCTTCATTTGATAGGGATAGCCAGAAATCGAGAGGGAAGGGGGAGATAGAGAGGGAGAGAGACAGAGAGACACCTGCAGCCCTGCTTCACCACTCGCAAAGCTTTCCCCCTGCAGGTGGGGACCGGGGGCTCGAACCCAGTTACCTGCACACTGTAACATGTGCACTTAACCAGGCGCACCACCACCCGGGCCCCCAGACTTGCTTTTCAACATGGATTTCAAAGAAACTCACCTCTGTCCGTCTACTGTACACACAGACACACCCCACAAATCAGGACTGAACTTGGCAAGCTGAGGGATATAATCTGCAACCTATCCAAAATATTAGAAATGAATTAACAGATACGTAGGCAGTCATAACCAGTTACGAGGTATCATAAAGGCGACTCTACAGTCTGACTTCAGTTAACAAAACCCACTCAAAGTTCAAGGCACAGGCGACTTGTAACTGGTAGGTGCACTGGCATGCTTTTCTCAGCCTCCGCTTCTTATGTTTCCCAGTGTGTCCTTTCTGTATAAAACCCGAATCTAAGAGGGGAGCTGGGACCTTCCTTTAAAGGGAAGGGAATAAAGAGTGTCTTGAGTCGAGACCCCCGCGGCACGGACAGTGAGCTGCTTGCCGTGCGCACCACCCGGGCGGAGCGGGGCCCAGCGTGCCCGGGGAAGCTCCATGCCGGGGGTCTGTCCCTCCTCTCTGTGTGCCTTCTGGAAGCAGTGATCCCCCCAGAGGTGACAGGGACAAACAAACTGCCATCTCGACCATTTAAAAATCAAAAAGCAATTATTAAACGCTGGTTTCCCTCCGGACGGAAGTACAATTAAGCCCAAGCGTTAGAATGTTTGAAAAGCACTTAACTCGTTGGATTTACTTATACTTCTTAGCAAACCATACATTTCGCAGTCTCTACCTCAAGTTGAACTGAGTTCATAAAGTAACTAATTCAGGAAATGAGTCACGCCAGAAACATTACCTTTCCTCCAGACTGTTTTTTAGCGCTTTCATAAAGCTCGTCAATGTGTGAGGTAAAAGACATGAAGTCAGGAATGACAAACTTTCTTCTAAAGGCTTGTGTCAGCAAAACAATGTTACTCTGAACACACCTGCAGAATGTGAAAAACAAGTTAAAGGACTGGGTACCTTCCAGTACTGGTACCTGATACTAGCACGCTGATTAGAAGGACGTTCGGAGACCATCAATCCATCAGCACATACAACAAATCACCTACACTCTATTCTTCTATACATCTTTTCTTCCCTTCACGCAGCCTTTCAGGTGGTGGCTTGTGAGCTGCTGAAGAGGGTGAGTGAATTAACTACACCTGAAGATTGTGTCAGAGATTAAAGCTCCAGAGCATTTTACTAGGAAAAGTGTCAAGACCATGTATATGACCATGTATACTGAGCTTCTTAGCAACTGACAGGCAATCAGAATAATTCAGTTAACAAAAACCAGACTTGAATATGTCATAGTTAAAACTTCGTTTCCCATTAACCTCAGAAACACACCTCTTAATTCGTATGTACATTTTACTAGTATTTTACCACAAAAACTTCTATTCAGCTAAACATTTATTCAACCAAATATTTAACAGGGTTTTTTTTTTTTTCCCAATTGTATTCTGGAAATTACATCTCTAAGTTAAAATAAGAAAACAAAATTTTAGTCAGATTCCTTTATCACTTAAAGTACTTGTTAACATGCTTACAGATGATTTCAGATTACATAAACTAGAATACAAGTACACGATAGAACGTTGCGAGGTAAGATTATTATGTTAGCGTATACAGAAGCAAGAAGCAAATGTTCAATGTCCCTATTTACTGTACGATAAGCAATCTGGGGTTGGGAAGATAGCACAGAGGTTACGTAAAAAACGTTCATGCCAGAGGCTACCAGCTCCAGGTTCAGTCTCCAGGAACACCGCATGCCCGAGCCGAGCAATGAATGCTCTGGGCTGGAAAAGCTATTTTAAAATGTATCAGTATTCAAAACTCTACAAAGCACGGTCAATCCTATCTTTCTCATGGGGCGGCATGAGATCCGGCGGGCTGGGCAGACAGCAAAGTGGTCATGCAAAGCAAGCCTGAGGTCTGAGGACCCAGGCCCAACCCACCCCTGCATCTCTAGAAGCCACGAGGCAGAGCTCTCTGGGCGGGTGCGGCCATGCTTTCTCTGGGCTCGAGCCCCTGACCCCCCACCTTCAGTGGGGGAAGCCTCGTGCGTGCTGAAGCAGGGCCTCAGGTGTCTCCCTCTCTCTCTTCATTTCTCCCTTCCCTCTCAATTTCTCAGTGCTACCAAGAAAACAGGAAAGAGGGGAGGGAAGGGACCATTCTGAGCACTGGACTTGCCCTGCAGGCACCAAGCCCCAGCAAAAAAACCTAGCAGCAAATAAAATTTAAAAAAAGTTAATATACTAATGTGCTCTTTAAGAAGCCTTCTGGTAAATAGATTACAAGCAACAATGTAAGTTCATCTTTTCATGAGATGGTCAACAATTCAGTGACAGGATATTTACCTGAACAGAACGGTTTGCAAGACATGAAGACCACACCACAGTCCCACTGTTAGGCTTTATACCAGACCCCCACCCCCACCCCCACCCCCCAGAGAAGTTAACAACAGCTCAAGTGGTTGATGAGACTGAATTCTGTTGATGAGACAGGGAAGTCGTAGGACACTGTGCTAGCAGATTGTTCGGGAAGGAGAAAAAAATGCAAAGGAACATTTCTTTAAAGTTCTGATATTCAAGTATTATTTACTCCATTTCTTCCTCAAAATATCATCACTTTGAAAAGGACTGTGTCCTCACTTTAGAGGTTAAGTGACCCAGTGCCACGCAAGGAACTGATCTGTGCTGGTGACAAGTAGAGAAAGAGGAAGCAGACGTCCCTAGCAGCTTTCTTCCACTCCATGGCAAATGACAACTTCTTGTATCTCAGCGTTTTATCTTTAGTGGAATATCAAATTAAAATTAAAATCTCTATTTCACGTTCTATCCATAAAAAACAGCATGTGTTCAACTGGTGAACAGAACATGCAAACAAGTGATCTAAAGACTTTCGGTGGTAACGGTCACCACGTGAAAGACCGCAGCGACCTAGAAACATACAAGCTCCGACTCCCAGAGGGCATCAGATGTCCGCTTCAGCAAACTCAGTTTGTTTTCAGAGCCGCAGCATTCATGTGAAATACTGCTTTGGCTGGGGAGAGATCCGAGAAGTTTCTGCATCAGATCTGCATCAGTGTGAAAGAGGCTCAGGGGTCCCAAGTTTACTCAGTACCTGGCACCATCAAAAGTCAGAGCCAAGCAAGGAAACGCCCGGGCTGTGGGAGGTGGCACAGTGGAGAAAGTGCCGGACTCTCAAGCGTGAGGTCCGGAGTTCAACTCCTGGAAGAACATGGATGAGGGTCATGTCTGGTGTTCTCTCTCCATCCCTCTCATTAATAAGTTGAGTATTTCAAAAACACATTTAACAAAATAAAAATTCTAAAAATACTGTTTTGCCACTGCTTTAAAATTCAGTGTTTCAAACTGTAATTAAACTGGCCCATGACAAGTGTGAGAAATACTGAGTACATTTAAAAAAAAAAAAAAAAAAGTTTCCCAGCAGAAAAAATAGAGACAATTCCTCCTTTTAACCGTGGCAATCGAATCTACACCGTCATTTCTCACTAAGTTATAAATGAGAAAATGTGGGGCCTGCCAAATCAATCTAAATGATTAACCTACTGCTAAATATTTAACTTGAGATTAATCAGCAGTTTTTGGAAGGCTTTTATAATTAACAAAACCGTCCAGTCTATAAAGCAGAGCAGTTTTATCTTTGTCGGCTCTGAGGTCAGACTGCTGCGGCCAGGCCACCAGAGGCAACCTCACCACTCAGAAATGACTGCCTAACAGTGATTTCTTTCATGGAAGTTTAATATAGATGTCGTGAGTCTAACTAGAAAAGTCAAAGCCAGGGGCCGGGCCGTGGTGCCCCTGGTTGAGAACACACATTACAGTGAGCAAGGACCTGGGTTCGATCCCCCGGTCCCCACTTCCAGGGGAAAGCTTTGCGAGTGGTGAAGCAGGGCTGCAGGCGTCTCTCTCCCTCGTTATCTCTCCCCTTCCTGCCAATTTATGGCTGTCTCTAGCCAATAAATAAAGTAAAAAAAAAAAAGTTGAAATACTAATTTTTTTTAGCAAGTCACATCATTCTTATGCCTTCTTTTCTCATTTATAACTTTGAAATAACCCTCGCTTCTTCACTACAAGGTTTATGATTAAAGTAGTTACAAGAGACATCAGTGTTTTACAGATTTTTTTCCATTAGCAGAACAACACAGTGGATTTATTTTAGAATATCAAACAATACATATGCATGTAAAGACTACTATTCATTTCCCCTCCAAACGCTGAGGCCAGAAGACTATGATCACACAACAAAACCAATTCTAATGCTCATATGCTAAGAATGAATGAATAAGTAAGGCACTGACTGGCCAGACAAACTCTACTTCTCGTCAGCTAAAGGACGACCATCTCTAAATACAACTGACTCTCTAGATGCTATAGGAAGTCTCCAACTCTTCAGAAGCCGAAAATGCATTTTCCCACTAAAAAAAGTCATACATAGTAGCTGTTTCTCAGGTTACCCTGGAAAAATAAACACCAGGTGGTTGGAAGTCATGACCTGACTGAGGGCTGCGTGGTGGCGCACCTGGCTGAGCATGCCTGAGAGGATGCGCAAGGACCCAGGTTCAAGCCTCAAGTCTCCACCTGTGTGGGGAGGGGACTTTTTGCAAGTGGGGAAGGGCTGCAGTGTCTCTCTAGCATCCCCTTCCCTCTCAAGGTCTGGCTGTCTCTATCCGATAAACAAAGATAAATAAAAATGCAACATGACTGATCTGACAACCCAGTGTATCAAGAAACTATTTACGGGGAAAATCTACAAAAATCCATTAATGTTGACATGAATAAAACCTGGTCATCTCTGTAAATCACTTCTCTGGGTAAATAAATTCCATCGCAATACCTCCTTCCCACCTGCTTAGAGGTGAGCTCATTCATTTCCTGCAACCCTAGGGCATTTATTTTGTAAACAAAGAACTCCTCAGGTGACCTGAAGAGTGTGGTAACAGTTACGGCCTTGGAGGGATCACATTCTAGGGTACACGGGAGGTGTCATCATGTCCAGACGTAGACTTTCTGACTTGTTCACATACATAAATTAGGGGCTGGGCTGGGCTGGGCTGGGGCACAGCTGGCCAAGGTCAAGGGCGCCTTCCCACAGACATGACTACACATGGGTCAAGTTGGGAACTGCCTATATTACAGGTCTTCATTTTTAAATGAATTAATTGAGTTAGTGCTTAACAAAATGACTTTGAATAATCATTTGTGGATACTTCTATGCCTCCTGGCTTCATTTACAATGCTTGAATTACTTATAATTTCATTTTTAAATATAGCAGCACTTTTAAAAAGCACACAGGGAAAAAAATCTTAGAAGAAGTAATGCTGTTTTCAGCTAAGATCTCACGGCATTTGCTCAGGGCTAACAGCAGGTGACCTGCCCATCTTTAACAATTTAATTCTCGGGCAGCCCCAAAAGACACTTTGCAGAAACTACTTCATGAACACTTGAAGCAGTCCTAGTTGCAAAGGCAGAGCTAAGGGGCCGGGTGGTGGCGCGCTGTGTCAAGCATACATTGTAGGAAGCGCGAGGACCCTTGGTTCGAGCCCCCGGGGCCCCACCTGCAGGAGGGATCGCTTCACAAAAGGTGAAGCAGGTCTGCAGGTGTCTGTCTTTCTCTCCCTCTCCCTGGCCCCCCCACATCAATTTCTCTTTCCAACCAAAAAAAAAAATATATATATATATATCAAAAAAATGGCCACAGGAACATAGTGCAGACACCAAGCCCCAGCAAAAACCCCTAGAAACAAACAAAAATTTAATTAAAAAAAAAAAAAAAAGCATAGCCTACTATTGGTTTTTCAGAAAAGTCACAATGGATTTTTCTCTTTTTCTGTGGAAATTTTGTCCTGAGTTTTCCTATAATACCAAGAGAAGTCATTTCTTTCCACCTACAAAAAATTATGAAGATTCAAAATTCCTAACGCCAACTTCAACACAGACCTAAAAACCGGTACTTTTAAAGTCAACGGAATTAATAGAATCAGGAATATTAAGGTTTAAAAAAAGAATATTGTGGGAGTCGGGCGGGTTAAGTGCAGGTGGTGCAAAGTGCAAAGATCTGCATAAGGATGCCGGTTCGAGCCCCCGGCTCCCCAACTGCAGGGGAGTCGCTTCACAGGCGGTGAAGCAGGTTTGCAGGTGTCTGTCTTTCTCTCCCCCTCTCTGTCTTCCCCTCCTCTCTCCATTTCTCTGTCCTATCCAACAATGACAACAATAATAACAACAATAATACTACAAGGGCAACAAAAGGAAATAAATATTAAAAAAAATATATATATTGTGTTAAGAATCTAAAACTGTCAGAACTGCTACAAAGCATGCCAGGGGACTTTGCAGGACCAGTTAAGTATTTGTATGTCCCAATGCCTAGACAGCCAAAGGGACGCCTAGAACTCATCACGCAGTCCCAAAAGGAAAGAAAAATACATATATGTAAGCAGTCCAGGCACACACTGGCGTTCTTTGGCTCTCTCTCAACCTAAGTCTAGGCCCAGAAAATGGTTTAAGCCAAAGGAGTATCTACCGATTTGCCCTAGTTTTTCCCTGAAGTCTCAGCTTACAACCCCGTGTAACTACTGAGCTCTACCACAAGCATGCCTGCCCAGTAAGTGACCGGTTGGGTCACCAGTCAGACTAACAGGAACACACTCGGGCTGACAAAGAAGAGATGTGGGCACTGGAAAAGTCGAAGCAAGTCATCATACTCCGTCTAGTCAAGCTATTCATCTCCAACGTTTTAAAATATTTTGAGGGGGACACTTAGAAGTCTTCTACGTATCAGTAAGTCTGAAGATGAGGAGAGTCTAGATGGAGGTAGGAGGCTGGCTGAAGGCTTCTCATTTTCTGACGTCATCTAAACCCCCTCGCAGGACAGAAACCAGAGCACGCTGAGGACGCCTGCCAGGCACAGACAGCCCGGAGAGCGACTTCAGCCGGGGCAGGACAGCGTGCTCTCCCCAGAAGGAGCACAAGCTCCGGGCTCCAGGCCCCGAGACACCGCTGGCTGCATTTCTTTACAAGTTTCCAAGGAAGCACATTCTTAACTCTAGCATGTACCAACAAGCGGTGCTTGAAACCCCCACCACCCTCATCATCACTACCCCTCCCTTGTGAAATTACACAGGAAGCACTGGGCCTTCAAAGATGCAATTTGTTTCAAAAGAAAAGAAAACAACAAAACAAAACAAAAAAACCACCATATAGCATAGCATATCACCATTATAGGTTTGACAAATTTTTTTTTACTTTTTAAAAAGATCTTTGTCTAGCATGACACCATCTGACGTTGTTTGAAGAGTTAATCTTAACATATCCATACACTCTTTCAACCTGGGATCAGACGTTCGTAATCCTGTAGATTTGAGTGCCTGTTTTTAAAAAAATAAGAGTCGGTCAATAGACAGCACGAGTAACGTGAACGCTTATTCCAACTACAAGCCTCACCCTATACTAAGGCCTCTGCTTATTCTAACTACAAGCCTCACCCTATACTAAGGCCTCTGCTTATTCTAACTACAAGCCTCACCCTATACTAAGGCCTCTGCTTATTCCAGCTACAAGCCTCACCCTATACTAAGGCCTCTGCTTATTCCAGCTACAAGCCTCACCCTATACTAAGGCCTCTGCTTATTCCAGCTACAAGCCTCACCCTATACTAAGGCCTCTGCCGACACCTGACTGCACCTGGCGTTTCAGCGCCACCATGACCCTCTTTCTAGACAAGCTTCTCAAATGTTTCTTTCCGTTTCTTTCACTGATTACCTTGAAATGAGCATGGTGACAATTTGGAAACATGCGTGACCAGAGGAACAGTGTCAATCAGAATCTACATGCCAGACGACCCTCACCACTACACATTTCAAGCACAGTGTACTACTCAGTCAGTGACACGAGTGGCTTCTAGTGGCAACGTAGGGAAATAGGAAACTTACTGTAATAAATTTATGGACAGGTATTTTCTCTTGGCCTTCTGCGATTGTATAAAACAGCAAATCTTCCAAGCTAGGCAACAGGCCCTGCTTTATTTTGCTAGAGAGAAAAAGAAGACAAAATTAATCTTTGTGTGAACATCCTAATGGACTGCACCTACAGCCACTATTCATCACTGAACCCGACTACAGCTGGGGCCAGCGACTCAGCGAGGTGATCGGACGCTAAGTGCCGACCTAGCAGATCACAGCAGTGCTACTGACGCACTGAAAAACAAGTCAAGGGCTCATTTGTGAACACAGGGTGTTTTTTTTTTTAATACAAATTTTTTTTTAACTGCAGGTTCTGAAATACTAGTGGCCGCCTCTAGCAGTGCCCACACCCAGCCATCTGCTCTAGAGATGCCTCCAAATCACCTAATACAACCATCTCAGACTCACTACAGAGCACAGCAAATGTTCAGGCGAGAACCAACACTGTGACTTTTCTACTAATAATTATATTTATAGATTCTGTGTGAATCTGATTATAAAGCCTAGGGAGACAGCAATGAAGTAGTGAACAGAAGAACTGAGTGGACAGACTTCTGAATCTGGCTACAGTTACTTATTACATGGCAAGTCTTGGATAAATTAACATTTCCGTGACACTTTGCTCACAGGGTGGCTTGCTATCTTTCACTCAAAGGTGCTCTGAGTCAGAATCTTTAGAACACTGCCTGGCAGAGTTAACTACTCTGTTAGTGGCTGCAGTTTTTATTTCTAAAATGATCTAGGCTTGCTTGCATACACAGATCAAATGCCACAAATCAAAGTCACCATAGCGTGCGGGAGACAGCACAGTGGTTTTTACATACCCGAGGCTCTCGGGCCCCAGGTTCTGTCCCTGGCACCATCATAAACCAGAGCCTAGAAGTCCCTCTGGTTAAAAATAATAATACAATGCCATAAAACACATTAAAATTGCCACTGGGCTATTGAAATAAGACACTACCGACAAATGATAAGCAAGACTGAAATAAGCTTTTTGTTTCCTATCCACTGAGAACATTGTTTTTATTGGATAGAGGCAGACAGAAATCCAGAGGGGAGGAGAAGAGAGGGAGAGACAGAGACACTTCACTGCTTGTGAAGCTTTCTCCCCCCTGCAGGTGGGGACCTAGGGCTTGAACCTGGGTCCTTGCACACTGTAACAAATGCACTCAACCTGCTGCCGCTACCTGGCCCAGCTGACAACACTGCTCTTAAGGAACTGCAGTGCGCCTATATAACGGCTTCTAGTTTTTGCCTCTGAAGTCAAAGTTCACACAGTTCGTTGTCCCGAGGACCACGCTGTGAGGACTACAGGCTGAGGCAGGTCACCTCTTACTACTCACCGCTGAGAGCAGGACAGGCAGGGGACGTGCATGTGCACGCAAACGTGAGGTGAGGAGGAGGAATTCGCCTGTATTGCAGGAAAGCAAGAGAAAAGGAAGGAATACTTGCTCCCTTAGGTTCTTGAACCCAGAAAATTCTACAGTCAACTCTGGACTAGCCACAGGCTTGACGACAACTTTTACTACATTACTTTTGTGAACTAAATCACTGCACAGCATCAATTATTTGAAACTGTATTTTCATGCTGCTTTTATAGATACTTAAATGTCACCTGGATTAACAAAGTCACACATATTTAACTTCCTAATGTAACTACTTTTAAATAAAGTAACTTACAATTTTTTAATTATCTTTACTTATTGGATAGATAGCCAGAAATTGAAAGGGAGTGGGATGGTGGGGAGGAAGAGAGAGAGTGAGAAGAGAGAGAGAAAGAGGAGAGAGAGACCTACAGCCCTGCTTCATCACTTGCAAAGCCTTTCCCCTGCAGGTGGGGACCAGGGCCTTGAACTCAGGCCCTAGAGCACTGTGACATGTGCGTTCAACCAAGTGTGCCACCACCATGCCCCATTGCTCCTCTACTGCTACTGGTCTGCATCTCTGTGTCTTAAATGGCACTGAAACAGAGCTGGTTCAGAGAGCTCACAGTCATATATCAAATTCCTCTGCATCTCTGTGTCTTAAATGGCACTGAAACAGAGCTGGTTCAGAGAGCACACAGTCATATATCAAATTGCTCCTAGAATTATCAACATAGGCGTAACATCATTTGTACTTATTTTGAAAGCTATCACAGCAACTTTTATTTTCTAGTTGTAAAAATGTATTTAGGAGGATGAGATGTGTGAGCGTGTGAGACTCACTCTGGCGTACGGTAGTGCTGCAGATTTGGCTGGCTTTGTGTCCTCTGGGCTCTTGGGCACATCAATTCTGTTTTTAACAGGTTGAGCTATCTCCCAGGCCCCAACTTGCCACCTTTCAAAGTCATTTAAATACTTGAATTTCATGTCCATATTTGAGAAAACAGTAACTCTGTTTTTAAATATTCAGCACATTTAAGAGTCCCCCAAATAATTTCAGCTCTTAGAGACGTTTTTCAATCATGAGTATTTAAATACTATGGAGCTAAAATTTATTGATCACTTGCGTTCTAAATTCTCTGGTTCCTAGTGGGTAGCAGAAACTGAAAAAAGTATTGGTTGCAAAAGCAAAATGAATAGTTCTCTCCCAGTTTCACAGGCGAGGAAACAGAGAGCCAGAGAGCGAGGAAACAGAGAAGTCACCAGGCTTTCCCAAACTGCCCAGTGGCAGAGATGGACTGAGAGCTGTTTCTCTGAATGCACAGTCCAGATTATCAACACAACAAATTTCTAACTTGTTTGTCCAGCATACGATTTCTCTTTCTAGGTCTTATTACCCTAATCAAAAGCTAGTAAAAAAAAAATACAACAATACTGATAGTGATCAAATACTTAAAGAAAAACCGAGTCATCTTTCAAGAAACAAATAAACAAAAAGCTCTGACTCAAGCCAAAGTGGAAAATAACTTAGGGAAAGGGGTTCGTCAAACGGGTGGCTCAGCTCCTAAAAATGCACACTAAGCATTCTAGGTCTCCATCACAGCCCTAATGGCATTTGCTTTGCTAAAAGCCGTGCCAATAACAAAATATGCACGTCTTTAGCTTGTCATTCAGGATGAAGGGGAAAAAAATGATCACAGCCAGAACTAGCAGTAAAGCCAATATTTATTCAAGCTCGGGTCTGAAAGCTGGTACCCAGGAGGATGCTACATTGGAAGCCAAGATCACAAGTTTAATCCCCAGCACCCCATATGCCAGAGTAATGCTCTGTTTTCTCTCTCTCTTATCTTCCTATCAAGTTAATGATTAAAAGCTTGTTTAAAAATTGAAAAGCTAAAGACTACAGTTTTTAGTGAACATAAGAATTAAGAAATCCTGGAAAAATAAAAACAGATCTTGAAAAGTCCCAGGTTCAAGCCCCTGCACCACCATAAGCCAGAGCTGGGCAGTGCTCTGGTAAAAAAAAAAAAAAATGAATGAATAAATAAGTAAAACAGATCTTAAAGACAAAAAAAATAACCCTCTGCAGTCACATATCAACCGCCTCCGAGTCTCCATGGCCAATGTCCCACTCTCCAGAGGCTGGACCCCAATTCATCCCCGAAGCTGCTTGTAGATTCTCCGAGACAGACCACACCAACTGTGCTCAGTGGTCAGGGTTCCATTTACACAGACACCACGAGCTCTAGAGGAATGAAGGCGAAGGCCCCTTACAATGAAGACTTGCCAACAGGCCAGTTACTCCTGTTAGATAAGTGCGTGCATGTCTTCTTAAAACTGTATGCTGTACAGGATCCAAGGATGGGGTATTATTAGATTAGGGCTACTATTGTGATTGGGTTTGGGGAGATTTATCTGAGAGCAAGCTCGAATAAAAAAAGCATGCAAAGCCAGCACCATGTGAAGAAACAAACAGACGGCCCGACCAGCACACGGCAACCTGTCCAGATGTATTTCCGAGTCTAGCCTGGGGAGATAATCTGCCTGTCTCTGCTGGGAAGTCAGGTCAATTCCTTTACATCCAAGCCTGTTAATCCTTTCAGCAGTGTCCTTTTAACAAATCACATCTACTGTAAACAATAAGGAGAGCGTGTCCTTTCTAGCACTATAATCATTTTGGTGTCACATACAACTTTACTGATAGACAGGTAGGAACCAGTCAAAGTCACACTCCAAGCACACACAAGTGAAAATCAATACCGCTCTGAAAATGAAACGGCCTGTCTTTTTTTTTTTTTAAATATTTATTTATTTCTTTTTGTTGCCCTTGTTGTATTTATTGTTCTTGCAGTTATTATTGCAGTTGATATAGCTGTTGTTGGATAGGACAGAGAGAAATGGAGACAGGAGGGAAAGACAGAGAGGGGGAGAGAAACCTGCAGACCTGCTTCACCGCCTGTGAAGCGACTCCCCTGCAGGTGGGGAGCCGGGGGCTCGAACCGGGATCCTTCCACCAGTCCTTGCGCTTTGCGCCACATGCGCTTAGCAGCCCACTGCACTACCTACCACCCAACTCCCTAAATGGCCTGTCTTCTATGGAGATTGTCAAGGTGTTACAGCAGGTAAATAACAACCTCTAGAGTATAATCAATGAGGAAAAAATAAACCAGTTAGGGAGAGGATTTGTAAGACTTCTTCCAATTCCACAAAAACATCAAAATGGTCTCATCGTGGGTGAAACTGTGTGACACACGTGGGTCTCACTGGCTAATGCTGGGCTTTAAGAGAAGCTCAGTAAGTTCTGATCCTTCGTCAAGTTGATTAGTCTTTTATTTGTGTTCGGTTTATAGAGCTTGTAAGAGGAGGTGGAATCAATCACATGTTCTTGAAAGGCACTCTATGGCCACGAAATGGCTCAACCAGAACAGATGCTCCTAAAAGCACAAGTTCAAAGCCTGGCACCGCAGTGACCAGCCCCTCTTCCTCTCTCATAAATAAAGTCTTTTCAGAGTCATTCCCAGCTCCAATGCTCAATCTGAGTTGCTAAAAACTTTATTTTCCCAAATTCTTGAACTAAAGATGTAAATTTGATTCACTCTAGACACCGAATACGTAAAGAACCTAAGATATACATGTTACTGTCAGAATTCCATTTAAAACGTTAAATCATACCTTTAAAAAAGCAAAGGCACTGCTTAATTTTAGTGAGCTGTACACTTTAAGCAGCTCCACAGTAAACATGCTTGTTTCACCCTTTTAATTCTCTTTACTTACTACTGGATAGACACAGCCAGAAACTGAGGGGAGGGAGGGAGGCAGGGAGGGGGGAAAAGAGGGAGAGAGAGAGAGAGAGAGAGAGGGAGAGAGGGAGAGAGGGAGAGATCTGCAGCTCTGCTCGAAGCTTTCCCGCTGCAGGTGGGGACCAGGGACTTGAACCCAGGTCCTTGTGCACTGTAAGATGTGCGCTCAACCAGGTGCACCACCACCCAGTTCCTCACTTTTTTTTTTTTTTAAGCTAAGGGGAATTTGGGTATCGAAGATGCAAGAAAATGGCTGAAGCCAAGTCATGAAGTAAAGGACAAGATGGAGGCAATGACAGAAGGTAACAAAAAAAACAAAAAACCCAGCAAAGGACAAAGGACTCACGGCAGAATCAGGAGTCAAGGCCGCACACCGACCGCCAGTTGAATGCATGGCAGGCCAACTCCAGCGTGGGCCTCTAGAAAACAGACTGTCACGTCTGCTCACCTCCCACCTGGCTATGGCTTCCTTGCTCCTAGAGTTGATCTCAAAAGGTTTAACAGAGGCCAGCTAGCGCTCAAAGTCAAACGCACACTGGCTGGCCTCCAGACAGCAACACTCGCCTTACGATATGGGCTTGAATTTATTCAGTACAGGCCCGGTCCTTTTGAATGTTAAGGTGAACAAGGTGAGTGTTGTGACATTTCAGATGACAGAGAAATATGCAATATTTGAACCATGCTAAGAATCATTTGAGCTTTATAGTGTCTATAATTGGCTTATGCTGTACTAACTCCTCCCTATTTGTTCAATTTAATGGGACTGCTACATCTATCAGAAATAGCAATTACGACCAGCTAGAGCTTTAAAATTTAAAAAAAAAAAAGTAAGCTGCTTCTCCAACTATAAAAGCTACAGATGCTGACCGTGGGCATCTCGGGAGGCAGGAAATAGCCTCTCACTCCAGAAACGCTGATGTGACGGTGACTTATCCCCGTTAGCTTTCCGGAGCTTCGTACAACAGCTTAAATTCACCTGCCATCACACCTCACAGACAATTCTGTTCTACCTCTGGGCATGACACCTTCTCTTAAATGCCTCGGAAGCACCTGGACACGTCTGAAAGGACTGAACGAGGACCAGGGGATGATCGCGCAGCACTTAGCGCCTCAGGCCTGCATGTCAACGGGGGCCCAGGTTCGATGCCTGGCACCAAAGCTGAGCAATGTCCTGGCGTCTGCCTACCTGCTTGCCTCTCTCAGAAAATGACTCTTTAAAAGGAAAGGACTGAATAAGCAGCCGTAATTTACGTAATCACACCACTGGTAACGGGCACTCACTTTTTCTGCAACGTTAATATGTGCACGCTCGTGCCCACAACTAACGGGTCACTTTTTCTGCTTCGGTTCGTTCTGCCAGTGGAGATCTGAACTGTCAGCAACAGGGCTGGGTGACCTGTTCAGTCGGAGTGAGCTGGCGTGGGACGGACAGACAGATTCACACCAGCCCCACTGCGGTGAGGGAAGCTGGGGTTGTGGGTGTGTCTGCCTGTCTCAAAATTGAAGATGACGGAGTAGGTAAGCCGATCGTGAATGCCATGAGCATCGTCAAACGTCTTCACACAATCTGGAAGCTTCTTCAGAATGCCTAGATAGGAATGTCCATGTCGTTCAAAAGATCCTCATCAAAACGGTCACTGCGGTGCCAGAAACCACCGAGCAAAGACATGCAACGTGCAGTGCTGAGACCTGCATGTGTGTCAAGCCGCTCACTCCACAGTACGGCGGCCTTCAAACCAGTCCGTGGGCTGGAACCCTGCTTCGGAGACCCGCGAGCGAGCACCCTGCTGCAGGCACCCAGGGGACCCTCCCGGGGGCGCCCAGGCGTCCGAGCTGCGGGTGGCGGGTCCTGATCTAGCTGCAGAGTCCTCAGCAACCCAGGAGCCAGTCCTCTCACGCAGGGCCGGGAGCAGCGAGCGACTACTTCGCAGATGCACCTGTCCGTCTGGAGCCAGATCGCCACCAGGCACACGGCCACCAGGAGAGCGGCCCTCCGGCCCTGCCCGGAGCACCGCACTCTTGCTAGCGGGTGACTCCAAGGTGGGGTCACAGCGAACTCCCTGCTCTATGCAGAGCTGAAAGGCAAGCCCCACACTCCGAGAGTTTAAATCCCAGGGTTTGGTGCACCTGGTGAAGGCACTTACCACCATGCACAAAGACCCAGGTTCAAGCCCCCGGGCCTCACCTGCAGGTGAAGCAGTGCTGCAGGTGTGTCTCCCCCTGCTTCTCAATTTGTGTCACCAGCTCTACTATATTTTCCTCTATAAGGACCCTAACTGAACAATTCCACCCCCCACGGTGGAGGCTGAGTGACAGAGGGAGAGTGGGGGGGGGGGGCTCAGCAGCAGTGCTCACTGCCTGTCACGAGCCCTGTGCAGCGGCTCCCGCGGTGGCAGGGGGCTTGGCCAGGGGTCCTCTCACACGCACGTGTGCACTCCACTGGCCCCCTCCCAAATAAACAATTTAAGAAACCTACGTACATCTTCAACCAAATTCTCCTCGAGGCGACACTCGTCTTTTGCAGAATAAACTAAGATATGATTTGTACTTTCAGTGGATTTCGTTTAAATACTACTCATCAGAGCAAGGTTGTTAATAACGGACTATGGCACACAGAAAACTTTGCATTCTAACTCTTGGCACGACCTTTTTACTGACATGCCTCAAAGAGGGGCCTGTGCACACTTGCAATGACTGAGGAAGGACAGGGACCGGCTTCCTACCGGCGCACCTTGCGACAGAGACACAAGCAGGTCGGCGCGATAAATGACGCCAGGGATCAGAATTGCTGCTCTGACAAAAAGTGTTCAAGTTACCTGTTTTCTAGAGAGCACATATGTACTGACAAGTCTCCAGTCCAGATATCTATTCTACAGCTCATTTGTAATGAAATAACAAAGTTGCTGAGAGGCAGCATAACGGTTATGCAAAAGACTTTCATGCCTGTGGCTCCAAGGTCCCAGGTTCAATCCCAACATCATAAGCCACAGCTGAACAGCACTCTGCTTGGGATGGGGGGGTGGATAAAAATGCCCCTTCGGGCCAGGCAAATGGGAGGCAGGTAAAGTGCTTATCTTAGAGTGCACCAGGCTTGGGTCTGATCCTCAGCAGTGCTAGAGAAAACCGGGCTAGCAATAGAAGGAAGGAGCTTTGTGAAGGCTGCGAGGGGACTGTGTGTATGTTTTCCATCTGTCCTACCCAATACGTAGCATGAAATCAGGTCTGAAAGAGACTGCACAGGGCTGCACACACACTCCCCTCAATTTATCTCCTGGGACTGCATTACAGAAAAAAGTAAAAAAAAAAAAAAGGAAGCCCCCTCCTCCCTCCTCTCCAGCGCCCCCAGCTTCCCCAGGAATGCTTTATTCACTCTGATGGACAGACACTCTGCACTTGGCACAAATGAGTCCGGCAGGGAAAAAGTCTGGTAAGAATCGTCTATTCTGAGAAAATACTAGCAGGAAGGTCAATTAAGAGTTTTGAATGATGCTGCAAGGCTCATGGACCTGATAAAAGGTTCACCGGTGCTTGGGAAGCAGTATCTTGAAATAAAAATGGTGGTCAGTCCTGGGGCACCACGCAGAATATATGGAAGTAAGACAAAGTAGCTGGGAAGCAAGCCGTCAAGGGGCAGAGATCGCTGAGCCTGAGAGACGGCTCTACCCAGAGAAGCCAAGTCAGAAGGACGTGCTACCGAGGGGGCAGGAGAGCGGCAGACAGACCAAGCCTCTGGCTGGAAGACTGCACACTGAGCAGATGACACCGTGACAGCGTGGAGAGAGCTGACCACGGTTTTCAGAAGGATGGCATGACAAAATGAAGTAAAAGCACTCAGGGGAGACTGAGCCAAAAAGGCTGTGCCCCCTCTCGAAGAGAACTCCTAGACTGAAAGCTCTCAGGATCGCTTACCTGAAGGAGTCTAGTTATTCCTCCAAACTCAGCAGTGGAGGACAAAAAGCTCCTTATTAAGGTAAACAAAGCTACTTAGTGGCTACAGAACTGGTCAGGGCGCCTGACTGGAGAGATTTCTTTGGGAAAGAGAAGGAGATAACAGAGCATCCTTTTCTTTTCTTTTTAAATATTTATTCCCCTTTGTTCTCCTTGTTTCATTGTTGTAGTTATTGTTATCGATGTCCTTGTTGTTGGATAGGACAGAGAGAAATGGAGGGGGGGGGAAGACAGAGAGGGGGAGAGGAGGGCAGACACCTGCCCCACCGAGCACTAGCCGGGAGAGTTTCGGAGCTACTGCCAGGAGGGGCCGGCAGAGCAGCTGGCTGTGCGGTGGGCTGTGCAGCCCCGGCCGAGCTCAGGCAGGCCGGCCGCAGAGGGAGCTTCTGCGCTGTGGGCCTCTCCCACTCTGCCTGTCTGGGGCGGTGAGGCCTGGGAGAGGGCAAAGAAGAAAAATGATTTAGAAGGCAGAGATGGTAAGAACAAAAACAACTTCTGGGAAATATGTGAATCGCACATGTAGTTTAGTTTCCCACCTGACAGAGGCAGGAGGCACCCACCTCTGTCACTTTCAACAGACACCCACCCCGTGCACAGCCAGCAAGGGGACGCGGCAGGGACGGGAAGGCAGGGACCCAGCAGCTCTCCGTCCTCCTCCTCCCGGCCTGGCCGGCCCACAGGGAGCCCAGGTGCGACTAAGCACACAGTCCTGACACTGAGAGGCTGGAGAGAGACACAGCTTTAATGAACATCTAGCTTTTCTTTTTTTTTAATCTTGATGAGAGGGATCTGAGCCATCTAATCCCTGATGTCTGATGATCTGCCAGTGGCCATAAGCTCCTCTGTACTAAAAAAAAAGAAAAAGAAGAAAAAGAAAAAAGATGATCACAGAATTACAGAAACAGTGGCCACCTGCAGGGGGAGCGATGGGTGAGACGCATCTCAGCCTGGGGTCTGTGCAGCTCGCTCGCAGGGGGAGCCGGGCTCGAACCCCAGCAGCGGCGGCCATGGCCTAAGGGTGGCACTTGGCAGGGTGGCGACCCAGCTTTCCTCCGAAGTGCTGCCAGGTGCCGACTGCAGGTGCCCCGAGGCAGCACTTCAGGAGCCAGTGCTGGGCAGACAGGCAAGGCTTCGCCCACAGCCCCGAACAGTCTGTGCGACTGTCCGTCCACACGCAGGCCACGAGGCCCACTGTGGGTTCAGCCCAGCGGCCGGCTTGTCCATCTCCTTCCCTCCGGATGTGCAACTCCGGGCTCCAAAAATTCGCTCAGGGGGCCAGGCAGCGGTGCGCCTGGTTAAGTGCGCACATTAGCAACGCTCCAGGACCCGGGTTCGAGGCCCCGGTGCAGTGAAGGGCTGCAGGTGTGTCTCGGCCCGCTCTTTTTCTATTAGTAAATAGATAGGATGTCTCTGTGCACTTCTATTCACGCGCACAGAGTAAAGTGTTGAAGGGCTGCAGGTGTCTGTCCCGCTGTCTGTCTGACAGTGACTATATTTGTAGGGTATCTGTCCCGCTGTCTGTCTGACAGTGACTGTATTTGCAGGTGTCTGTCCCGCTGTCTGACAGTGACTATGTTTGCAGGTGTCTGTCCTGCTGTCTGTCTGACAGTGACTGTATTTGCAGGGTGTCTGTCTGACAGTGACTGTATTTGCAGGTGTCTGTCCCACTGTCTGACCGTGACTGTATTTGTAGGGTGTCTGTCTGACAGTGACTGTATTTGCAGGTGTCTGTCCCACTGTCTGTCTGACCGTGACTGTATTTGTAGGGTGTCTGTCCCGCTGTCTGACAGTGACTGTATTTACAGGTGTCTGTCCCGCTGTCTGTCTGACAGTGACTGTATTTGCAGGGTGTCTGTCCCACTGTCTGTCTGACCGTGACTGTATTTGTAGGGTGTCTGTCCCGCTGTCTGACAGTGACTGTATTTGCAGTTGTCTGTCCCGCTGTCTGTCTGACAGTGACTGTATTTGCAGGTGTCTGTCCCGCTGTCTGTCTGACAGTGACTGTATTTGCAGGGTGTCTGTCCCACTGTCTGACCGTGACTGTATTTGTAGGGTGTCTGTCCCGCTGTCTGACAGTGACTGTATTTGCAGTTGTCTGTCCCGCTGTCTGTCTGACAGTGACTGTATTTGCAGGTGTCTGTCCCGCTGTCTGTCTGACAGTGACTGTATTTCAGGTGTCTGTCCCGCTGTCTGTCTGACAGTGACTGTATTTCAGGTGTCTGTCCTGCTAGGTCTGACAGTGACTGTATTTGCAGGTGTCTGTCCCGCTGTCTGTCTGACAGTGACTGTATTTGCAGGTGTCTGTCCTGCTGTCTGTCTGACAGTGACTGTATTTGCAGGTGTCTGTCCTGCTGTCTGTCTGACAGTGACTGTATTTGCAGGGTGTCTGTGCCCTCCTAACACGCCCATATAAAGAAGGGGGAAGGCTGGCAGCCAAGCCTCCCTGCGGGCAGGTCCCCGGCCGCATCTGGCGGCCACGTGCCCTGCTCCCGGTTGTTTCCGGGGCCCCAGACGGCTTCTATACGCGCGGGGGGGGGGGGGGAGGGGGAGCCGCTCCGGAAGAAGAAAAATTTAAATAAATAAATAAATAATAATAAATTACTTTCGTGCCCTGGAGAGATTCCTTTCAAGAGACTGTGTACACACACACACACATACACACACACACACACACATATATTTACTTAAAAAACATTTTTTTTTAAAAAAAAAGGCTCCGCCAAGGGGCCGGGTAATGGCGCACCGGGGCTGCGCGCACATGGACCCAGGTTCGAGCCCGCGGTCCCCACCTGCGGGAGGGGGGTGGGGGAGACCGCGCCTTGCGAGTGAGGCAGGGCCGCGGATGTCTCTACGCAACCAGTCAATCAACCAACCAATCAATCGATCGACCCATCAATCAATCCTAATAAAGGCTCCGCCACAAAAGGTTTCTTTGCGGAGAAGTGAGCGGCGGCCGATGGAGGCGGGTCGCAGGGCGCGGGGGAGGGCGCGGGGCAGGGTGCGGGGGGAGGGCGCGGGGCGCGGGGCAGGGTGCGGGGCGCGGGGCAGGGTGCGGGGGGAGGGCGCGGGCTGCTCCCACGCGGGACCGGGCCTGGGCTTTGCGGCGGGCGGGCGCGGCCTGATCACATGGCGCCGCCCGCCCGCCCGCCCGCCCGCCCGCAGGCCGCCGCATCCCTTTCTTCCTCCCCGGCCTCCGCCCGCATCCCCCCCTCCTCCCGGGCCGCGCGGGCTTCAGGGCGGCGGACACTCACTTGTCGCCCGCGGCCGGCGGCTCCTTGCCGTCTCCGGGGGCCGGGGCGTCGGCGTCGGCGGGGCCGTCCGGGGGGCCCGAGGCCGGCGGGACGGCGGGCGGCGGCTGCGGGGGCTGCTGCGGGGGCCGCGCGCCGTCCTTGCCCGGCTCCCGCAGGATCTCCGAGGGCGAGCTGGACGCGCGCCCGCCCGCCCCCCACCACGGGTGGAGCCGCGCCGCGGCCGCCGGGCCCCCGGCCGCCCGGAAACCGCCCCGGGGGCGCCGGCACAGGGTGGCGAGCGGCCGCGCCCGTCGCAGGAGCGCGCAGGCGGCGGGAGGCCGCAGGAACAGGTCCCGCAGCATCCCCGAGCCTCGCAGCCGCATCATGCCGCCGGCTGCGGGTGCGGGTGCCGCTCGGGCGGGGACGATGCTCCGGGCGTGGGCGGCCGCGCGGCTCCCGGGACGCGGCCTCTACCGGACGGCGAGGCGAGGCGAGGCGGAGGGGCAGTGGCGTGGGCGCGGTTCCGGCTCCGGCTGCAGCTTCCGCAGCCCCCGCCGCTGCTCCCCGGGCCGCCGGCGACGAAGCTGCTCGCAGCGCCGCGGGCTCCGCACTGAGGCTCGGCCGCAGGGGCGGGCGAGAGACATTCCGCGCTCCCTCCGGGGGGCGGTGCGACGCCTGCGCCCCGCCCCCACGGCCTCCGCCCATTGGCCGCTCCCCACGGCCTCGCTCCTGATTGGCGGGTGCGGCCGCCGAGTACTTCTGGCGCCGGCTGCGCGGAGAGCGGGCGGGGGCGGCGGGGGACTGCGCGCAGGGAGGGGCTTTAAACTGACGCGGGGGGCGGACGGCCTTCTGTCTGCCTGTCTGTCTGTCTCCCTCCCTCCACGAGGCCCCGGGCTTGTCCTGGTTGCGTTGTAGGGGCGACGGAGGCTCGCCTTTTAGGAAACCATGGGCTCCGAGGCAGGGAATGGCTGGAGAGAGGGATGTGCGAGGGAGCCCCGGGGGGCTGGCGGGCCCTGGACGGGACCGGACCGGAGCCGGGACCTGAACCTGCAGCCCGGGCTTCCTGGGCCCCGGCTGCCTGCAGGGCGTGTGGGCCGCTCCAGGCTCGGCTCCCTTTTTCCCCAAATGTTACATGGACTTGAAACTTTCCGTGATTGGCCACTACCCAGATGGGAAGTGTTTTGGAAAAAATGAGCAAAATCCTTGCAGCTATGCGACTTAGCCATTTGGAGCGTTGAGTTCAAGGGAGGGCAAAGAGGAAAATAAAAGAAAATTCCAAAATGTCTGCTTTTCTTTGGAAAAACTGCTATTTGAGATAAAAAGTGAGCACTGATAGGTCACATACTTTTCAAACAGTAGTGAATCCCTTAACAAGAGTTTGCTTGAAAGCAAAATTACGCTTTTTCTATTTTTAAAAAACTGCCTCATCGTTTTAAAATAGAAGCATCTGAATGCTGATTCTCTTTAAGTCGTTTCAGCTTAGCATCGCCTCATCCATTTCTCTTGTAGACCGGTAGAAAGAAGAGCCAAGGGGGACGGGAGGGGGCGCAGCGGGTTAAGCGCAGGTGGCGCAAAGCGCAAGGACCGGCGGGAGGATCTCGGGTTCGAGCCCCCGGCTCCCCACCTGCAGGGGAGTCGCTTCACAGGCGGTGAAGCAGGTCTGCAGGTGTCTATCTTTCTCTCCCCCACTCTGTCTTCCCCTCCTCTCTCCATTTCTCTCTGTCGTATCCAACAAAGACATCAACTACAACAATAATAACCGCAACAAGGCTAAACAACAAGGGCAACAAAAGGGGGGGAGAATGGCCTCCAGGAGCAGCGGATTCATGGTGCAGGCACTGAGCCTCACCCAGCAATAACCCTGGAGGCAAAAAATAAAATTAAAAAAAAAAGAAAAAAGAGCCAAGGACCTGAAACTATTTACATACATTGCACTTGGGGACTGTGTGTGTGTGTGTGTGTGTGTGTGTGTGTGTGTGTGTGTGTGTGTGTGTGACAATTTCCAGAAACAAACAGATTCACTAAGGGTAATTGGATGGTTTTTGTGAAACTGAAAGGGTGTGTCAGGTGCGTCATTAGATGGCAGCCCGATTTAGTAGTCTAATTAGCACCGCTCCTGAGTGATACTTAGGAAATGGCTGTACCTAGTACAGGTTGTGCGGCCTTGGCACGTCCCAGTCTTGTCGTGCTTCAGTTTCTTCTGACAGCTCTTTAGCCGAAGAACATGGAAATCAATCATAAGGAAAAGCATGGAAATCTTGATTTTAAAATGATAGAGTTTTAGAAAAAAATCAATGCTTCAACTGTTTGTTTATTTGATACAGATGGAGAGAAATCAAGAGGAAAAGGGGAGATAGAGAGGGAGAAAGACACCTGCAGCCCTGCTTCACAGCTCATGAAATCCCCCCTCCCACAGATGGGGACAGGGGCTAGAATCCTTAAACATTCTAACAAGTGGCCCCACCTGGCCCCTGTTATTACTACTTACTGCTACCTGTCACAAAAACATTGCGGATCAAAATAATAATATCGTCAAGAACCTGAGGTCTAGGCTTTGGAGGGAAGGTTACTAATACTTCATACCTCTGCTTACCCTTCCCAGTCAGTCTGGGGCTGACACAAACTGGTGAATCTTCTGATCTCTTAGATGTGACCAGTTAGCAATTTTGACAACTTTCTTTCTCTAAACCATGTCCAAGCTTTTGGCAAATTCAGTTATTTTCCTCCTGGTTTATTTATCTCCCACTGTCTCTAGTTTTCCTACAAATGGTCTAATGTTTAGAGGATTGAACACAGCCAACGTAGAAAGTGAGCTTGGTACTATGTTATTTTCTATTTTCAGAGAAGGAGGATAAAAGCGGGTCCATGTCACTCAACATTTAGAATTTAGAGTCAACCAAAATTTAGCCCCTTATGAAAAAATACTAGAGAGAATGAAAATGTGCCTCACTGTTTTAATTTTGTTTTTCTTGTATAAAATTTTAATCTCTGGTGATTTGTTAGTCAAATGCAACATGGAACCAAGTATGGAAGTTAATTGCTATTTCAATTAAGCTAATTATTCCCCTATTAAACATATCATCATATAAAACAGAATCTCTGGTTATATGTCTAATAGGAGGTGTAATGAAAAGCATTTCATGTACACGAAAGCCCACAATATCTACAACTAGAAAGTGTTTTCTAGTAACGTGTGTCTGAGTTATCTGCAACACCTTCATTTCTCCTCATGAGTAGATACATGCAGCTCTATAGTGGGTTGTGATCCCTAGCCATCGGCAAGATGAGCATCAAATGGAAAAACTGGAATTCATGCACTTTGTTCTGGTAGAACTAGAAAAACAAGGCCCAGGAGGTAGTGCAGTGGATGAAGCATTGGACCTTCAAGGATGAGGTCCCAGGTTCCATCCCCAGCATTGCATATGCCAGAGAGATGCCATGCTTTCTCTTCCTCTATCTCATAAGTAATAAATGAAAGGACAGGGTGGAGACATAACATAATGGCTATGCCAGGACTTTCAGTGTCACTGCTTCAATCAATCCCTAGCACCACAAGACAGAATTGAATAATGCTTTGGTAAAATGAAAAAATGGAAGGAAGGAAGGAAGGAAGGAAGGAAAGACGGCAGGAAGAAAAGGTGGAGAAAACAGAAAGAAAAAAAGAAAAAAAGATGAAGGAAGGAGGTCATGGAGGTAGCAGAATGGTTCTGCAAAAAACTATCCTGCTTGAGACACCAAAGTTCCCAGGTTCAATCTCCAGCGCCACCATAAGCCAGAGATGAGCAGTGCTCTGGTCAAAGTAAATAAGTAAAATAATAACAATAACTTTTTTAAAAGAAAGAAAAGAAGGAATGGGAAAGGGAAAACCATCCTGAGTTACTAAGTTCCTAGAAGATTAGAACTGACAGATGATCTGTTGGCCTAAAGCTAATTGAAAATAGCCCTCCTTTGACACATTAAAAGTCTCGTCTATGGACATTTCATTTGAAATCCTTCTGTGCAGAGAATGGGCTGAGCAGAGCTCGGGAAACAAATTTCTGCTACTACTTCCCTTTCTGCTGTTGGCTTCCTGCTGTAACAGACCAGCCTCCTGCCTAGCTGATGAATCTTGATGAACAGACTGTGGTTTGCCAAGGCTGAGCTTAGCCCCCTCATCTGTAAAACTGGTTAATAATAGAGTAACATCTTATAGAGTTGTTGTGAGAATTAAATTAATCAATACTTGTAAAACACTTAGAACAGTAGCAAGCACTCACTCCATAAGGCTTAGCTATTATTCCATGAATGTCTTTATTTTGTTGGGCAGTGTGATCAGTTGCACACCCATTGATTAAAAAAGCGAAAATGGGCATCCTTTTATGTCATACAATCATAAAGATGCCAGTCAAGAAGTTCCCCAAACTGAGACCATACACATACTGCGTTTTTAGAAGACCAGTGATTTCTGGCCTATCTTAAACTAGAGATAGCTACAAAGACAGATTAAACAAAGCTGGACTAAGTACCCTAAGTGTCAATCATTTACAAATTTGAAAGAAGTACTGATGAAAGGCACCACCATCAAAATGTCTCTCTTGGGCCATGGACCGCTTTGCCATGTGCCACCCAGGTTCAAGCCTGCCTCTCCCCTCAGTGGTGCTGAAGGAAGCTTCCGTGCTGTGCTTCACTACATGAAGTGGTCCTGCAGGTGTCTCTCTTTGCCTCTCCCTCTTTATTGCTCCTTCCGTCTCAATTTCTCTCGGTCTTTAATCCTATCAAAAAGTAAAATAGTAAAAAGTGATAAAAAAAACAATGAAGGTAGCTTCTTTCAGAGACAATTAAAACCAAAGTTCGAGTAGATGTTTGGTGGATATTTCATTATGCCATATCTACCTGGACGCTTAGTTGAAAAGAATTAGTTGTAGTTATGCTATGAAATCTACTGTTGGTTGAACATGTAATAAGCCATGCTTTCCAAACCCTAAAAAAGATAACTGAATCTGGATTTTTCTTTATTTATGTTCATCCGATAGCAAGGTAATATTACCCATTCAGAAATGATGCACATTTTTTAATGGAGCTAAACCCTAATGCAAACATTTGGGGCGAAAATAATGAGGATATCGGGGCCAGGTGGTAGCCACCCTGGTTAAGCCCATGCAATAGAGTGCGCCAGGACCCAGGTTCAAACCCCTGGTCCCCACCTGCAGGGGGAAAGCTTCACCAGTGGTGAAGCAGGGCTGCAGGTGTCTCTCTGTCTCTCTCCCTCTCTATCTCCTCCTCCCCGCTCAATTTCTCTCTTTCTCTATCCAATAATAAATAAATAAAACATATTTTAAAAAAGATTTTTTTAAGTATGAGAATATGTGGCAAAGTGTTTGGATGAACTAGACTAAAGGGAAACCAGTGCTGCCGGGCGGCACGGCCTCCTCCAGGCTATCTTCATTTCCCACTCATCTGATAATCACTGTTAGTATATTGATCCTTCTGTTACAAATCACTAGAGGGATGCATCTCTTAAGATAACAAAAGCACGGAGAGCAACGGCAGAGGAAAAAGAGAAGATGCTAACAAAAATTAAATTTACACTCCTTCCTAACTACGACTTTCCCTCAACTTCTAAAGCTGACCAAGAGAATAATCTTAGCTGTGTCTGGCTGGCAAGGCCTGCAATGTTGAGAGGGAGACAAAATCAAGTCCTTCATACAGTGAGGAATCCAGTCCATGATTTGAAGTCCAATTCTGATGACTCGAAATCTGATGACTCCATATCTATTTGCGTATTTAAAAGTTTAATAATATAAACAGCTCTCTAAATTTTCTGTTTTATTTTATTTTTTAAAATATTTATTTATTTATTTCCTTTTTGTTGCCCTTATTGTTTTTATTGTTGTAGTAGTCATTGTTGTTGATGTCGTCGTTGTTGGATAGGACAGAGAGAAATGGAGAGAGGAGGGGAAGACAGAGGGGGGAGAGAAAGACAGACACCTGCAGACCTGCTTCACTGCCTGTGAAGCGACTCCCCTGCAGGTGAGGAGCTGGGGGCTCGAATCAGGATCCTTAGGCCAGTCCTTGTGCTTTGTGCCACGTGCACTTAACCCGCTGCGCTACCGCCCAACTCACTCTATTTTTTATGGGGGAGAGGGAGAGGGAGAGGGAGAGGGAGAGGGAGAGGGAGAGGGAGAGATGGAGAGGGATCACTCTACCATGTTATGGAAAGCAAAACTAGCATCTCTTATGTCCCAAGCCTTAATCCTGCTTCTGAGCACCACCACCCCTCCCCTGTGCCTCCCCACCCCCACCTCCACCCTCCAGTCTGTCTACAGAGTTTCTGAACATAGAGTCAGGCAATTGGACTTCTAACTCCAGCCTGATCCATACCTAACTAGTTGACCTGGACAAACCTCTTGACTGGTTCCTGCCTGGTACTTGACCTGCAAAATGAAAACTGAGCCTAAGTGACCTCAAAGGTGCTTCCTGTGTCTGAAGAGCATTTATGAGCATTGCTTGTATGCCATTGCTACTTTTTATTTTAAAAAAAATTTATTTATTTTCACTTTTGTTTCCCTTGTTTCATTGTAGTTATTGTTGTTGTTGTTATTGATGTCGTTGTTAGATAGGGCAGAGAGAAATGGAGAGAGGAGGGGAAGACAGAGAGGAGGAGAGAAAGACAGACACCTGCAGACCTGCTTCACCGTCTGTGAAGCGACTCCCCTGCAGGTGGGGAGCCGAGGGCTCGAACTGGGATCCTTACGCGCCATGTGCGCTTAACCCACTGCGCCACCACCTGAGTCCATTGCTACTTTTATCTGGAGATTATCAGAAACTGATGCCCCTCCCTCCCATAGATACTATGGGAATTGGCAGGGATCATGTTATTAAATCAAACAAAGTTAAAGAATGGTTTAAGTGACTAGACAACGGCTATAAACAGGCTAGCATATAGCAGTTTTGCATGAGCAATAAAGAGTATGCACACCTGGGGGCCAGGTGGTGGCACACCTGACTGAGTGCACACATTACCACGCTCAAGGACCTAGGTTCGTGCCCCCAGTCCCCACCTGCGGGGGGAAAGCTTCACGAAGTGGTGAAGCAGGGCTGCAGGTGTGTCTGTCTGCCTCTCTATCTCTTCCTCCCGTCTCAATTTCTCTGTCTCTAGCTAATAAATAAATTAAAATTTTTAAAAATTAAGAGTATTCATAAACAAAGAGACTGCAAAGGCATGATATGAGAAGGGATAAAGAATACACAGAAGGGTGGGGGGAGACAGCATAATGGTTCTGCAAAGAGACTCTCATGCCTGAGACTCCGAAGTCTCAGGTTCAGTCCCCCACACCACAATAAGCCAGAGCTGTACAGTGCTCTTGTTTTTCTCTTTCTTTCTCTCTCTGCATCTCTCTCAAAAATAAAATGAATAAAATACTTTAAAGAATAATAATAATAATAAAAGAACACACAGAAATGAGACCCACCACCATTAAGAACCTTGGGTGTTGGGTGGAAACTTACCCCAGAGTGGAAAACAATATTTCTGAAACCTGTTTGGAGCAACTACAAGCTCCGGGGTTTTTCCTCCCAGGTAGACGTTATCAGCACGGTGAGGCAATGATATTTCAAGGTGATCCACACGCTGCTCACAGCAGCAGCCCCAGCAGGCACTCAACCAGTGCGTGTTCCTTGTCATTAGACAAGGCTGTGGCCCTGAAGAGCCCCGGCAGTCAGCTTCCTTAACCAGTCTCCCGTACAGTGCTGGTACAGCCCTAATGTGGGCTTTTAGAGAATCATTAGCACGAGGAGATAGCCACAGGTAAATAGAAGGCAGGTGGGCAGGTGCAAACAGTGCCCCCCCAAATGATTTTCAAGTCGATTACCATAAGGTTTTGTTTTGTATTGCTGCTGTTGTTATGGTACTGTCTAAAGGGTTATGCTTTCTAGACCCGTTTACTCCTAAATAATGAAACATTTGAACTCCTAGCAACCACGTCTTGAAAAGCAAGCTGACAAAAAGATCGAAAGTGGAAAGAGATCTTTCACACGTTCAGTAATTATAAGAGAGGTGCTAGGCGGAAACCCCTATAAGAGCCTCAGTCGTATGTGGCTATATCTGCCGCACCGCAGAGAGGCAGCCAGGCCCAGGGACTTCTGCTCTGGGTATAACCATTAGCCGTCTACAGAACCTTATGAGGAGATAGTCCCCAAGATTTTATTGGACTTACAGTGTGTCCCAGTGCTAGGTTCACAGTGACAGAAAAATGAATAGAAGAACTATTAAACTCATGGGCCACATGGATCATACCTAAAACAGATTTCCCAGCTTCTTCCCACACAAAGACTCCTAGTTTCATTTGCTTTGCTTCTACTTTTGGGTTCCTGTTTATTGAACAATTTGCTTTATATCTTACCACCTATGACACCATCCTATGCTGACTTCCCTCACCTATGTGTCCTGGAACTTCCCCTCTCCAGAGCCCTATCCCACTAGGGAAAGATAGAAACAGGCTAGGGGTGTGGCTTGAACTGCAAACACCCATGTCCAGCAAAGAAGCAATTACAGAAGCCAGACCTTCCACCTTCTGCACCCCATAGAGAATTTTGGTCCATACTCCCAGAGGGATAAGGAATAGGAAGCTTCTAATAAAGGGGACAGGACACGGAACTCTGGTGGTGGGAATTGTGTGGAATTGTACTCCTGTTATCTTACAAGCTTGCTAATCATTCTTACATCCCCAATAATAAAAAAATTTTTTTAATGAATAGAACTTCTTTCCTTGATTTTCCCTGTGTAAGTCTGAGCAATTTATATAACCTCAGAAGATTTCAGCTTCTTCACTTGCAATTGAACACAAAGGAATCCCATTTGCTGGGTGTGGTAGGGAATTAAATAAGAAATACAAGTGCCAAAAAAGAAAGAAAGGAAGGAAGGAAGGAAGGAAGGAAGGAAGGAAGGAAGGAAGGAAGGAAGAAATACAAGTGCCTCGTTCAAGGTCAGGTTCTCTCAGGAGACCCACACATGTTGGCTCCTTGTAGTTCATGTCTGTCAAGAAACCTAAGTGATTTTTTTTTTTAAATTACAAATCAGATCATCTTACCCTCTAACTTAAAAACTTGAATGGCTTACCAATGCAGGGGAAGGATAAAATTAAGGTAAATTAGATAAAAGTGTGACTTTCTGGAAGTCAGGCGGTAGCGCAGCGGGTTAAGCGCACGTGGCACGAAGCTCAAGGACCGGCGTAAGGACCCTGGTTCAAGGCCCCTGCTCCCCACCTGCAGGGGAGTCGCTTCACAAGCAGTGAAGCAGGTCTGCAGGTGTCTATCTTTCTCTCCTCCCCTCTCTCTTCTTCTTCTCTCTTCATTTCTCTCCTATCCAACAACGACGACATCAATAACAACAATAGCTACAACAACAATAAAAAACAACAAGGGCAACAAAAAGGAAATAAATAAATTTTTTTTTTTAAAGTGTGACTTTCCCTGCAAGGCCCCCTGGGTTCTGCCTAAATTTCAGCTGCACTTTCAGACTCCCAGTGAGGTTTATTCTCTGACCATAATAGCCTTCTTCTTTTTTAAATTTATTTAATTAGTGATTTAATATTCATTTGCAAAATTACAAGATAACAGGGGTATAACTCCGCACCATTCCCACCTCCAGAGTTCTGAATCCCCAGTCCCTCCGTTGGAAACTACCGGAGTTGCAGATATGAGGTAATTGTGATTTCTACAACTGTCTGTCTATAATTGTGTATATTTGCCCTTTTTTTTTTTTCTCATGGTCCTATCTTCTCTCCCAAGTCACACCTACACCTTTTCCTACATCCAAATGTCCCTCCCTTTTTCCTCTCCTCTCTCTGGGTCTTGAAGGAGATGGAGGTCAGAAGCTCTCTGGTCATCTTCCCTATCATTTCTCCCCCTCTGGGAGTATAAACCAAAATTCTTTATGGGGTGCAGAAGACAGAAGCTATGGCTTTTGTAACTGCTTCTCTGCTGAGCATGGACCCTGGCAGGTGGACCTATACTCCCCCCAGACTGTCTCTATCTGTCCCTAATGGGGTAAGGCTCTGGGGAGGTGAGACTCCAGGACACACTGGTGAAGTTGTCTACCCAGGGAAGTCAGGCTGGCATCATGGTAGCATCAGCAACTTGGTGGCTGAGGCTGTGGTCCTTCTGTGAATGTCTCAGCTGTAGCTGATGTGTTTTGTTAAGGTCAATAATAGTAGGTATTTCTTGTTTTGGGGGGGATGGGTTTAGTTCCGTGGCCATGCCTCCCGGAAGTTAATAGCCTTCTTTCTTCAAGTAGGCCAGAGCACCTCATGCTTCTGGCACAGGGATGATTTGAGGGACTTTCTCTTTCTCTCTTTTTTTTTTTTTTAATATTTATTTTATTTATTTATTCCCTTTTGTTGCCCTTGTTGTTTTATTGTTGTAGTTATTATTGTTGTTGTCGTTGTTGGATAGGACAGAGAGAAATGGAGAGAGGAGGGGAAGACAGAGAGGGGGAGAGAAAGACAGACACCTGCAGACCTGCTTCACCGCCTGTGAAGCGACTCCCCTGCAGGTGGGGAGCCAGGGGCTCGAACCGGGATCCTTATGCCGTCTCTTTCTCTTTTTTAAGTTTTTAAATTTATTATCCCTTTTGTTGCCCTTGTTGTCTTTTTTTATTGTTGTTGTAGTTATTGTTGTTGTTATTGCTGTCGTCGTTGTTGTATAGGACAGAGAGAAATGGAGAGAGGGAGAGGAAGACAGACACCTGCAGACCTGCTTCACCGCCTGTGAAGTGACTCCCTTGCAGGTGGGGAGCCGGGGGCTCGAACCGGGATCCTTCCACAGGTTCTTGCACTTTGTGCCATGTGCGCTTAACCCGCTGTGCTACCACCCGACTCCCAGGGACTTTCTCTCTTATATTCGGTTATTCATCAAGTCCATTGTTCTCCTGATAAACATAATGGGTAAGTCATAGATAAGACACTAAGCATCCAGTCACCGCCTCTACAGACCTCCGAAACTATAGTGTGGGAACCACCGCAACTTCTGCACACACTGCTCACTGCTTGAACCTCTTCCTTTCCTCTTTGTTTTGGAGAGATCTTGGTCTTCGTGTCTCAGCTTGAATGTCACCTCCTTAAATGGGTTTCCTCTTCAGGAACTCTCATAGT